>NC_137121.1:24592565-24685065 GCF_949357685.1 Gobio gobio
CATAAATGTAGTCTCGGGTGCCTATGTCAAAAATGATCAGTTGAATTTTGAATTGAAGCTGATGAGATATAAAAGGGTGTGGCCTATTTTTTTTTTTTTTTACATATTCACATGCCATAATAAATATTTACCATACCATAGTACATGCCATAACTCTGAGGACACTGAGGTCAGATGGCGTTTTTTTTTTTAATATATATTAAAAGCCTGTCATAAGCCAATCAGATTTTTCCTTTTATTAAGATTTATTAATAAAGTTATTTATTGTCACTCATTTAGTTTGTCCAGTTGTCCTAACTAAATAAATAATACGCCTAACAGTACAGTACTATAGTGAGTAGAAAAAACTATGTGACATAATTGAAACATATTAACATACAACATTACACATAATATGAACCTTCCACAGTAGAAATTGAATATTTATATTTGAAAAATTTTTTGGTATAGGCCTAACATTTTTGTTATTTTTCTTTTAATGTCCTTAAAACTGTCATTTTGTATGTAGAACATGACAATTTATCGATACATTTTACCTGTCGTTATATTAATTTCTCTAATGAGCCCAATAGTTGCTTAATAGCAAAAACGTTATGTTATGTCAGATCTCCCAGTAAATCTATACAGACAAAAAAAACTATCACAAGATGATGCACTGAATCCTCAATACAAAATGCATTCGTGCCTTCAACATAATGTAGCCATATTTGCTTTAGCGTTACACACACATCTGTTTTTCAGCAAGCAATATAAAAAGAGAGACATGGTATTTGCACTTAAAGTCTTTAACGGCAGTCTTCTCGACAGTTAATAGCCTGAAATGGATTATTGTCTTAGGTAATCACACATAAATGGATATATGGACTGTGTGGAAGTCATATCCATTTATCCGGCAGTTTAGGCTCTTTGAAGAAATCCGTGTTTTCCTCTAGTGCCGCGCCACACCCCTTGGAATCCGTACTGTACTTCAAAGGCACGGCAACTCACGATGCATGAATGTTACGTGCATATCCGTATTTAAGGGACTGAACTAGCAAGGATGACCATATTTGTCTTCTAGGCAAAATCACCTTCTGCTGCATCAATAGACCTGGATAATATGGTGTGATCAATACAGTTTAAGTGTAATCCGAAAGATTGAAAGTGCATTTCATTTATACATCACCACCGTCACATACGCGAGCGGCATTGATTGAGGCAGGATGGCGCATACAATGTGACTGTGACACACATAATATGCACTTTGACCTAGTTTTAACAGTCATCAATCAATCATGGCCTTGGTTCTACCAGCTTAGTTACTAAAAACAGCCGGATTTGTGTTGACCCGGAATTTTTTAACTTTCATATTTATTAAGCATAAATTGCTTTGCCATTTTCGAATCTGTGTCAGATGGTACACTGAGGGAGTGTGCAAGGAAAAGGAAATTAGCACTGCTGTTTGACAGGAAAAAGGGATGTTTCTGCATGCGCTGGACTTTGTCACAGTCATATGAGGTCAAGCTGGTGACCTCTCAGTATTTTTGTTCTTAAGGAGACGCATACATTTTTATATTATGGCGAATCCATCGGATGTCTATTGCAGCAACACTCCAAAGTAATTAGCATGAAATGGGACGGCGTTTGACAGAGCATGAAATCCTAATGATGTGTTTACATACAGTGCAAGTTAGACACTTACGGTAACATGAAAAGCATCATTTAGCAGGACCATTTATTAAAAAAAATCTAATATTTTATGTTTACTTCAGGGATGCACCGATAGGATTTTTTTGGGCCGAAACCAATATCAATTTTAACAAACAATTATTGGCCAATACCGATATTTGTCACTTGCCCTTAAGTTTTAGTTCTAATTAATAAAGTCTGTCATTAAATAGTGCTCGATTATCATATCATAATATAATGCTTGAATGATTGATGTTAAGAGTGTATTTTCAGATATTTAAAAAGCTTTGCCATTTTACAAAGATAAGCTGATTTGGTCGAATCATATATCAGTCTGGTAAGTAAACAAAAAAAATGTACTAGCCAATGGCGATTCTGTTGCTATGGTGTGCGTAGAGGGTTGTACTACAAGCCATTGCTGATGCTGCACTTCATAGAGATCAATGCATTGACCAGCGCTGACGGCATGTACGCACACGGACATGGCAAACTGATTTATTATATTGATGTTGAGCAATATCATACAAGTAGCCATGTTATGTGGCTCTATATCCCATTTTAACATTTTAATTACTTTTGCCATCATCTGGCACTAACTTGGAAGTTACTTTAATAACACTAATAATCTAATTAGTTAACATAAATTGTAATCTTTAGCAAACCTCAAAATGAATATCCATTTTTCATACAGTATATTATAATATTGTGAAGCCTACATGCAATTGTAGCTTTTAAAATCATTAATTTCAGTTTTTCATGTTTTATTTTTTACTTCGTTAGAAAAAGAATTTAATCAATTTAAACATCAGCCATACCATGAAAGCAATTATCGGCTTATCAGCCATAATTGTATTATCCATGCATCCACAAATAGAATTATACCCAGGTGCTTATTTCTATACATTTTCTGTAGATCCCCCAAGTCTAATTTGGTTGCATCCTTCTGATTCATGAAGTCTGACTGGTGGAAAGGCCTCTGGTACTCTGACTTGGCTTGACACAAGAGCAAGGATGTGTGTTTTTGTGATGAAAGGGCATGATGGGAATTAAAATGCATGATTAATGGACAGAGCTTGATGGTAAAGGTTATTGCTCATTATGTGTATTGATTATGTTCTGCTTCTTTTTTTAGCTGGGCGATTTAAAGCCGTAGTGAGCATCAATCGTATCTTGAGAAAACAAGTTTCCTGTGATCTCGAAAGTGGTCATATGGCCACTTTTGAACATGCGATTGTGTATCTAGAATAAACTGGACTGGTCATACAAGTTAAAAGTATGAAATCATATTTGAAATTATAATTGATCATGTATTAACTGAAATCTTATGCAAGTTATAAATCTTTAAAAAATGTGTTTCCGTATCATCAGAAAAGAGAAAATACAGATAACACCTGCTTTCCTCTGGTTGAATATCCCATATGTGAGATTATAATTAGCTCTCCCTCTAAGTGTCACAATCTGGGATGCAGATTTTTTCTTGCCAGCGACATCAGATAAAATGTACGACACCAGTGCCACCACATGCAGAGGACAAAACAAGAATAAAATGGAGAGGATTGGAAAGAAACAATCAGCTTAAAATGTAAATTTATGTCAGGTCTGACTGTGACTCTTGATGATCCAAGAAGCAAATTAAGAGAAATGTTTGAGGCGCTGCAATTTCTGTGCTAGTGTACAAGAATATGTCATGAGAGTTGACTAATTGACTAGTAGTCAATATACTCGGATATAGTGAGGTTGAGTGGTTTATGGTCAGAGCTTGACATTAACACCCGCCAACCCGCCATTTGCGGGTGGATATCAGCTGTGGCGTGTAACACAGTCACTCCCACTAGCCACTTTGGCAGATTTAATTAATTGTAGTCTTCTCAAAAGGCATCTGTTAAAAATCGCATTACTCATTATAACCAATCACACCCGATTCTTTTGAGCTTATGAATTCAATGTCTAATAATCAGAGGCATTCAGATTAGTCATCGCTGAAACGCCGGAGTTTTGTTCAGAGCGTGCTCTCTGAAATATGCACTCTCATCATAAACAACAAAGCAGAGGTATGTGCGGTGTATGTAGGAGATTCATTCATAAAGTTACTGACTGTTTTTGTTCTATTTCAGCAGCGAAAATTGTTTTCAAAAAAAGAACCGTAGCAACGTGTGGAAATGGCTAAAAAGCCAAGTGCTCCTCTGCCACCATCTACTGGTTATAGTAGTAATTTCATGTCTTTTTATTTTTAAATAAATGTGTTTTTTTTGCCACTAATGCCGAGTTCAGACTGAGTTCAGTGTGAGTTGCTCTTTTCACACTGCATGACTATCTGGGATATCATTCAGTCGCTGCTTTGTTCACACTGCACGATATATCGGCGACAGGGGGTTTCACACTGCTTTCAAGAAGAAGAATCACAGACAACTCAGTCCAGTCCGCAAACTAACGTTTCACAAGCAAACACACGCGAGATGTGACAAGGAAAAAACGCGAGATCACACATGCATCGGACTAGAATTGTTGTTAAAAACGATAGACTGCAGAAAGTTTGCGATCCAAATTGTCCGTGCTCGGTTTCACAAACAGGGCTTAGACTAAGATTATGCATTAATCCTTTAATCCATTAATTAATAGACATTTAAGTAACTTTTATAAACATGCCCTAGAAAAATCATTACTGGTGTGCGTCTTAAGACAAAACAATAGCACTTACATATTTTAAGATATATCAGAGCAAGTTTCTTTTAGTTAAAACAACATGCATTTTAGTCTAGGACTAGCTTAAGCCTTGTCTGTGAAACCGGGGTTTTATTCAAATGAGATGAAAGTGTTCAAAAAGAACAGATGCACACACTAAAATATTTCAAGTTTTATATTTGAAAATCAATAAACAACAAATAAAACAAGCAACTCTATGCACCTCTTTTAAGCAAGATTCTATTCTGTGGCATTTCCTTCCTTATAATGACCGTTGTCGATATCAACGCATTATAACAGTGCACATCCACGTATCACTACGGATGCGCTCTCGTTTCATTCAAATGCAACTTGCGTCTTGCGTCGCTGTTTTTGATTGTATTGAAAATTAAATCAGAGGACTTTACTATCAATACTACTATAATATTGTTGTGATCATCTTGTCTGGATAATTGTTTTGTACGCTGTACAAAATGGATTTATAAATGGGTACGATTTAAAACATTAATCTCAGTTCAATATGACCCCGTAATTATTTGTCGTAAAAAAAATCTTTGTAATAAGTGTACAATGAATATACATTAATATCCCTTAAATGTCACCCTTAATAGTCTTGTTTGAACTTGTTCGTTCTCAAAACAACATTTTGTGTCCAATTATTTCCCAGTAGTTTTGGTATTGAGGTCAAAGTTAACTTGCCTTGCGTTCGCTATACAATAATGGCTGATGGTCACGAAGACGATGCGGCAGATTTGGGGCAGATTCAGGTTTCCCCCTATGACTTTCCTGCAGATGGTGACCATCCTCGATTGAGTTTCCCTCAGGACTTTTGTAAAAGCCAAAATATGACCCCGCCTCAGATTTGATCCTTTTAGAAGGCTGAAAAATCTCCAGAGCGCTGTCACTGCTTTCGGCCATTTTCAACCAAGAGTTTTCAAAATCGCGATAATCAAACATGGTTTTAATGATAATTACATTTTAAACGATAATACTAACTGTCAGTACATTTTATCGTGAAACCGGTAACCGTCCCATCCCTAAGATGCGGCCTCATTTAAAAATAGTCAAATAGTAAAACACATCTTGAGATGCCTTCATTCGCTCCAGCTGTTTTTGAACGAAAGAACGCATCTTACATAAACATACCCATATAAATGTGTCCTATCAGGGTGAAACCAGCATAATCATGCAAAACAAGCCACCAACTAGTCGATTTTGAGACATTCTTGTTTTGCGGAACCCTAGTATCATGATTCCTCATGTTTCTTACTGTGTTGGAAAAAGTGCAAGCTTCAAAGCAGCTGCGTTTTGCACATTTCCAATTATATTTCATCCTTCTGGTGACCTTGTGCTTTAAATCATGAGCTCTTCAGCTTTCTGAATGTTAAAAAGGATTTTTGATTCATGTAGTGGTTTTATTCAAGCTCAGAGAACTGTTGCGTTAATGCTTAGTCCTAGCATTTCCTCTTAATCTGACTAACGAATTCTGTGACGCCCCATCAATAATGTATTGATCGATTGAGACAAAGTACTCTGAAAGCAGCACTTTCAAGACGGTGTAAAACCAGCAGCCAACTTCATTCTATACTTCTCTGAAGCTGGTATGAGGTAATATGATCGGGTAATTAATGTGAGTCATATCAGCTTACCTCTTGTACATTCCCCCTTTGTATTTTCACAGAGATGGTGTAATTAAAATCATGCCTTCTGTATGTTTTTTTTTTGTAATTTTTTGTGTGTGCATTGACTTGGATCAAGGGCCTGCTGTTAAGGAGGTCATTATCAAACGGCTTTGGATTACATTCTTTTAGTGTAAGGCGGTCCTCTAATATTTAAATGGGGAAAAGGCAGGAGGTCGTTGTTTGACTGTTGTGGATGGTTGGCTAATCTTGCTATACACATTTTAAGCTTAAACTAATTCTCTTAAATAGGCCTGCAGGCCTTAGTTCTTGGACATTAGCAAGGTGCTAATGATGCCGTGATGATCCTATAACGTTATGCCATATTTTAAAGGATATATGGGATTAGTCCAAGATAAAAAAGTAATAATATATTTAAAGTTATTGGTATGTTTCATCCAAAAATGAACAATTCTCTCAGCAGATAGTCTTTTGCTATTTCACTATTGTATTGTATTGTATTGTATTTCAGAACATATATTTCATGAGTCATAAGTGTATGTGATAATAGTGATAATTTTATGGTGATTTGTGTCCTTTATGGAGCTTTAAACACATTGATCCCAGTTTATTTTATATGGAAAAGAGCATCTTGGAAATTATGCAAAATTTCTCCTTTTTGTGCTGCTTAGAAAAAGAAAAATCAAGCAAAATACAAGCGAGTCATAAATTATGACAGAATTATATTGTTTTGTGTGATAATAGTGATAATACATATGTGAATAAGTGATCATTTTATGGTGATTTTTTTTGTCCTTTATGGAGCTTGAAAGCCATTGGTCCCAGTTTATTGTATGTGGAAAAGACCATCTTGGAAATTATGCAAAATTTCCCTCTTTTGTGTTGCATAGAAAAAGAAAAATCAAGCAAAATAAAGGCGAGTCATAAACTATGACAGAATTATAATGTTTTGTGTGATAATAGTGATAATAATTATGTGAATAAGTGATAATTGTATGATTTTTTTTCTTTTTGTCCTTTATGGCGCTTGAAAGCATTTAGTCCCAGTTTGTTTTATATGGAAAAGAACATCTTGGAAATGATGCAAAATGTGTCCTTTTGTGTTGCACAGAAAAAGAAAAGGCAAGTAAAATAAAGGTGTCATGAATAATGACAGAATTATAATGTTTTCCGTGAACTATTCAGTTAAACCCTTTTTTTTTTGACCAAATACTTAAGAAGAGAATTCCAAAATTCCCACTTAAGTATTCCATAGGATCATGATGCTATTTGGCACACTGGAAAAATTATGGTGGTAGACCAATATAGTTGTATATTTTTGAAATGGTTTCTCTGTAAGTGATTTCTAAGGCTCTTGATTATAATCTTTATGGCATGTGGTTCATTAGGCTAATTGAATCAAATTTATTCACTTCACTTATGGAATTGATTCTGAGTAATTAGTTCAAATCCTAATAGGCTGGGGTCGATTTGCTTGGTTTACTATCAGTTTAGTTTGACGTGTTTTGGTTTGGTAAATTAATATTTTCTACCATATTGACAGCTCTTACAAAATACTTCATAAACAGTTCTGAACTGAGCCGTACTGATCTGATGAAGCTTTGTGTTTTCTGTAAACCTAGTCATTACAAATACAATAGATGGAGGGATACAGTTTCTTGCAAGTTAGTCTAACCGGGTAATGGTCGCCCAAATTAATGTTATTCATTGTAATAGCTAGTAATTTCACTTTAACATGATTCAAGAGCTCTAAACGATAAGCTGTCTTATATTAACTAGACCCTTTCCCAATTAGCAAGTGCTTTCCCTCTTTCGTGGTTTGCAGTTGTTTCATCTCCAAGAATAACAGGCCTGCTTTGGAATTCCTCAGGAAATGTTTAGTCGATGGACCAGGAGACAAAAGAGTTCATGGCTCATTGTCAGTGGAGAGAATCAGTGCGGAGTTTGTCCTGAAATGAGCCTGAACATGTGGGTGTTTTTATAGCTGTACTGTTTCGTGTTAGTTAAACCTTTGGGTTCTCCATCCCAATGGCATGCTATACTTCATCCCAGCATAGATTGTTGATTACTTGTCTGATGAATTTCCCCCAAAAATCCACAGGGTACCTTTTTATAACAGAAGCCTGCAAGAGAAAATTTCTCTTTTTCCAAAAAATGAAATTTCTATCATTTACACAGCCTCATTTGGTTAAAAGAAACGTATGTTGTATGGCTTGCTTTCTTCTGTGTGTGTGTGTGTGTGTGTGGGGGTTTTTTGTCCCAGTGGATATTCAGCGTCACTCTACAATGCACGTTATGGTCGTTATATACATTGTGGATCGTTTTTTCTTTAACACTAAAAGATAATTTATGAGCTCCTTCAATTATTTTAATTGCAAGGATCAGTGTTGACTATGATTCAAGCAGTTAAAATTAGCTCTTTCATTCACAGGCCAGTAGATAACAGGAAGAAATGTAGTGCTGTATCTTTTGCTCCCAGTGAGGCTGTTTAGGTTGAATAGAGGAGCGTTAATCGGGCTTGTCCATGTGAGTCGTCCTCATTGAATGGTTCCTCGTCTGGCCGGGTCCTGCATGTAAAGGTCTCGGTGTAGATTGTGTTATTGTCTGCTCTGGAAGCACAATGTGGTATTGTTTGTTCAGGTCTGTTTTGCATGCTTGCGTCAAGTGCAATCGATGAAAATTGCTCCATTGAATAAATAATGCTTGAAAGGAGGGACGACAGCATATTTACAGCGCTATACTCTAAAACCATTAGCGGTAGTTGCGAACCAGCTCTCATCAAAGTCAAGATGACAAAGTCTTTCCCATGAGTCCTTTTGTGGTTCCAGAACCACACCTCCACTCATTTGCCATTCTTTCCCAGTGTTTTTTCCAGAAGAGCTAAATAAGCTCGGCAGAATTGTACAGCACTGGGGGGTGGGGGGTGCGGTTCTATGGGTCTCATTGTTGGAATGATTCCCCCCTCATTCACGTTTTCCAGCTCTCCAGTCATTTCCTCTCACCTCTCCTCACAGTCGGAGAACACTCCGAGGGGGCTTGTCTGGGATCGGAAGTAAGCAAAAGAAAGGGAAGACCAACAGAGTGTGTCCGAGAGTTTGGGCGGTGCTCTGTGATTATACAGGACTCTATCTATGTGGCTGTGTTGTGGGTCTGTTGCTGGGTTACTGCTCAGGGAGTATGGGTTGTTGGGAAATGGATCAGTCAAGGAAGTCACTGTTTGATCAACTTTGGAAGGTTCAGTACAGTTGCCAGGAATTTTACCCATAGAGAATTATTGTTAGAAGATTGTTGCTGTTGAGTATGATAACGATCAAGGTGAATATGATTGCTATGAACATGTTGGTGATAACCACGGTGTCGAAAATAAAGATATTTCTGTTTACTCTTCTATAGGTTGCAATTACTTCACTTACTGCCATCATCATTATCACCATCTGCGGGATGTACTGTATGCGCTGAAGACTCATGTAGACATTAAAGGGTAATGGAAATTATCCCATAATTTAGGCCTACTCACCCTCAAGCCATCCTAGGTGTATGGGTTTCTTCTTTCAGCCAAACACTGAGTTATATTAAAAATATCCTGGCTCTTCCAAGCTTTATAATGGGGGTAAATGGTAACTTGGTAACCCAAAAAAAGCACATCCATCCTTTATAAAAGTAATCCATATGGCTCAAGGGGGTTAATCAAGGCCTTCTGAAGCCAGTGCCCGGTTGCATAAAGCACCTGAAGTGTTTCCCTCAAGTATGATACTTAAGGGGCGATTTCCTCTTACCTAAGAGAATAACTTAAGGGTGTTGCATATAATCTCTTAAACGGTTCTCTTAGGTAAGGGAAACATTAAAGTGTTTCACGACAGCGATCCTGGATTCACGTTATAAAAGTCTTGTTGCCATAGATACGCAAAACACAACAGTAATTGTGCGTTCACCCCAAACGTGAATAGAGCGTCAAATTCGCGTCTAGTTTGACGCTTGAACTTTGAATGCATTCACGTGTCCAAAGCGAGATGGACATGCGTAAAAAGCAAGCGTTTGAAGCGAAATTGACACGCGTCCTTTTGCGCTTTTCATAGTGGTTGTGTGCGGCCGCAAAATTAAAAAATACTACTGTTACTGTGTCACGAAATGTGTAGTTTTAAGAGTTGTTCAGTCGAGAGTGTAGTTGTTTAAAGCTCAAATCTGTGGTTTATTTGTAAAGATAGTGCCTATTTAAAAATGTTAAAAATGTAAAAATGCGATCACCGGGAGCTCATGTAACCCGCCTGGAACAGCCTTATCTCGGCTAGTCCTCCTGACTTTTGCCGCTGGTAAACGAGAAATGTTTAAATTCACAATCTATAGCTTCGGTTCTATTATATGAAACATATAAGTTAAAATACATGAATTACTTGTTATAACATCAATTAAAGACTTCTTTATTTATGTGAGTTTTACTTCATCTCATTCAGAAATGTACGTATGACTGCAAGTGTTCAGTGTCACAGTGGTTGCGATGTGTGACGGTCAAATCGGTATTCTTGCAACAATTTTTCAACACTAAGATGGTCCAAAGGGTTCTCCCTATCCCTAAAAATTCTTCTTGGCACATAATGATCTTCAGCTGGTTCCATAAATTCAGCCACGTAGTCTTATTTTTGTCCGCGTTACTCTTAAGGTTACGATTTCCAAACTTTAAGTTATACTTAGGGAAATGACCGTTAAGGGGTTTTATGCAACGCTTAATGCTTTTTAAGGGATTTCTTAAGTGAAAACACAGCATTTAAGGGGAATTCTAAGTGTTTATGACGTTTCACTTAAAGAAACCCTTAAAGGGGCTATATGCAACTTTTTCCCCATAATAAACGTAACAATAGCCTTTTTATTTTACCATTTATGACTCAAACATCTCCTGATGAGCATACTGACACCTTGTCCGCTCACAGTGGGTGCACCTATTAAGCCTGTATCCTATTTTTCCTATTTTCTGGCGGGTCGTCTTTTCCCGCGCTGTCTGCGGATGTGACGTCACCACCGCTGCGAGAGCGAGCAGAAAATGAGAGCAGTTCTGTTTTTTGGCCACAGGTGTCAGTTGCGAGTTTAAATTTCAGAAAAACGCATATAGCCCCTTTAAGTAACACTTAAGTTTTTTTTTCTGCAATACCCTTTGGTTTAAGGGAAACATAAGGGCGAACTTAAGGGAAAATGACACTTAAGGTGCTTTATGCAACCGGGCACTGGACTTTTTTAATATAACTCCAATTTTATGTGTCTGAAAGAAGAATGTCATATACACCTAGGATGACTTGAGGGTGAGTTAATCATGAGCTAATTTTCATTTTTGGGTGAACTAACCCTTTAAGCGTCATATGTCGGGTCAGAGGTTACTCTTCAGCTGGAGCTGGAACTCGACTCACGTATGGCCGTAACAGGAAGCTAGTCATTATAGTTTATAAAGTTATAAAAATTTATATTTTTCTTACGAAAATGCATCACTTGGGTTTCGAAGGCCTTTATTAAACCCCTGGAGCCGTATGGATTACTTTTATAATGGATGGATGCACTTTTTTGGGCTTCAAAATCCAATTTACCATTCACTCCCATATTAAAGCCAGGATATTTTTATATTATATTTTTTATATTTTTACTCTGATTGTATTCGTCTGCAAGAAGAAAGTCGTATACATCTAGGATAGCTTGAGGGTGAGTAAATTGGGTGAATTAGCCATTTAAGGTAGAAATCAGCTCTTTAACTGGTAAGTAAACTCCACTTCCATATAAACTCCACAGCATGATTCTGGGTTAGGCATCTTCAACCCTGCTCCTGGATATCCACTGTCCTGCAGAGTTTAGCTTCAACCCTAATCAAACACACCTGAATCCGCTAATTAAGGTCTCTAGGATCGTGTGTTAAAGCAAGTCGGAGTTCAACCTTGTAGGACATTATAAAGGTAGTGAATGGTAACCAAAAAAGCGCATCCATCCGTAATAAAAGTAATCCATACGGCTCCAAGGGGTTAATAAAGGCCTTCTGAAGCGAAGCGATGCAATGTGTTTTTGTAAAATAAATATCCATATTTATAATCTCCAGGAGTAGGGTTTAAGATTCCTGTTCCAGGATATCATGGATGGTTCGCCAAGGTGTTTCCATGCTGTTACAAAGGTGTTCTAAAGGGGCTATTGCACTGGAGGAACCTTTTCATAGTTCCTAGAACTAATGACGGAAGTACCCGGTTTTTGGCGTTTTCACACTGCAGGTACTGGGGACAATTTTAGTTCTAGGAAAGTCTTTTGGGGGAACTAAATTTGCTCATACTTTAGAGTAGGGTCTTACCCAGCACAATAGGAACTACGAAGGGATGTAAGCTTACAGTGATTGGCCAAACGCACGCAAAACACCAGTCATTTTTAAAAAGTTGTGTGCACACACACACAGATTATAGTCCATTTTTTTTGCATGAACTAACTCTACAAACATGGAAAACAGTGATAGACGGGACTGTTAAACAGATCGTAAACTAATGAAAACGGAGAATGTGAGTGCTGTGTGCTCAGGCTCTGGCGTTCTCAGGGCAGTCAAAATAAATGTTCGCCGCGCCTTAAAAATAAAAGTCACAACAACTAGCGGCTTAGGTCACTTCAGAGTTCCTACTGGCGGTGCGAATTCAACCAGGAAAACGGCCCAAGGGGAACTTTTAGTTCGCGGGGAACCCTCCTGGTTGCAAGTACCTAGAATTATGTTCCTAGGACTACCCGGTGTGAAAGTCCCTTAAAGGACAACTCCGGTGAAAAATGAACCTAGGGGTAATTAACACATGGTTACCGAGTAGATCGTTCTCGACGAATTGCACGAACGCTGTGCTAAGCTGAACTTAATTCCTATTGACCAGCTCACTTAGCACAGCGTTCGTGGCTCGATTCGTCGAGACTGTTTTCCAAGATGGCTCCTGTCTGTATTTGTAATGTACTGTCTAGGGATGCACCGATACCGATACCTGTACTCGGGTGTCGGTCCGATACTGTTGTGAAGTACTCGTACTCGTTCTCGTAAAACTACCCCGATACAACCGCACCCGATACCACTTTATGGCAATGCATCTTCGGATGCGGAGCCGCGCGGAAAGTTACATAATTCGCCGTGCACACCCGCGTCGCCAAGTGCAAAGGGGTCTCACACTCTCAAAGCACACGACTGCCATAATATGGCTTCATTTTTGCCGCCCGCACCCGAGCGCTAGTGCGGACGCGGCGAGTATAAACCAAGCTTAACCGCCCGCGAGGCAGATATCGCTCGGTAGTGACTGCTGAAAGTGAAAGGCTGTTTAGTAGGGATGTGCGCAATGACTAGCCTAACCCTGGTAATATAACAAGCCTAAGCAAGCTTAATTGTTATACTAGTTTGACATGACATGGAAGAAAATGGAAAAGTTTTGTGTAAGCTTTCAAAATCCCTCCTTCACCCGAGTGGAGATTTATCTGAAGCCTCCGCGAGCGCCAGAGAAAACCAACGCATGCAAAACCTGAGGTAAAATTAAATGATTTTGTTTTGCTGCAGATATACACTTTTCAAAATAATATATTCATTTCAAGATATAACATTAACACGACAGTAATTTAAACATAGCCTTTGTAAAAAAAATATATATTTAAAGCAAAACCTTAAATGTGCCAAAAAAATGTAAACGACTAGTATTTTCCAAGTCGTCTAGCAGCAGCGCTAACATTTAATCGACTTGTCTCGCACATCCCTAAGTTAGCTTGTTATAAGAACTGTAATGGTATTATTAAGTACTAATATCAGTACTCGGTATCGACAAGTACCCAAATGTAAATACTTGTACTTGTACTTGGTCTGAAAAAAAGTGGTATCGGTGCATCCCTAGTACTGTCTTTATAAAGTATCTTCTTATTAAACTGTTTGTACACTTACAAAGTTCTCAATGCTTCGGTTTGCATGTAGGTACCCTCATTATGCTACCGTGTTAGTGTGAGGCTATTTTGAGCCTTGTTAGTGGTATTAACTAGCGATTTAATTTTACTTATTATATGCCCCATAGACTAGCGTTATAAGCTAATCTGTTTTTAGAGATAAAACTCTTTACATTCGATTTTCATGAAAACGCATCCCAGAGAACGATCAACTCTGTAACCATGTGTTAATTATCCCTAGGTTCATTTTTCACCAGAGTTGTCCTTTAAGTGGTTTTAAGCACATTTCTGTATATGCTAGTGTGCTGGTGTGCAATGAGTGGTGCTAGGTGGTTACTTACAGGCCCAAATCAAACGATTCCACCCCAAGTGATATTCTTGTCTCTGGATATGTTTGTGGCTTGATTGGTGTTGGGAAGAGTATCATGCTGAAGTTCCAAAGATTTCCATGTCTACCATTGTGCAGTTAAATAGGTAGTCCCGTCACAATTGCACACCGTTGGTTGAGCCATAAGTTGACACATCAGACTGGCACTTAAACAAACATAGAAATGTTTTGATAGAACCTCAGAGACAGTATTTACACTCTTCGGGAATATAGTAGTTGTTGTTGTCTCTGCACTTGGACATGATTGGTGTATTGGTTTTTTGCTTTAAAGTTTCATTTTATATAGCTTTCTAGGTTTCATATTCCCAGATGTAGCTTTTCTTATGCAGTTAAGATTAATAAAGCTGAAAAGATCCAGTCTGTCAGATGTTTTCCTTTTTCTTTTCATTTCTGGTTTGTCACAAATAAGTTAATTTATTTAGCCTATTTTTTGTCCTTTCACACTGAGGTGAATTTATTCAGTGATATTGTATTGAGTTTTATTCCTGACCTTGTTGTTCCCTGGAGAAAGACACCAATTACAAATATTGGCCCTTGTGAACTCTTTTGACCCATGGGTCAGTTCTTTGTGCAGCCTTTGTGATCTTAGCCCTGGGGTCAGGGGGTGCATGCTGGTAGTTTAGACTCAACATAAAGATACACGCTCTTGGGGTTCATTGATGGATTTTGAGGGCACGGCTTTTAGGATTGCTCGTATATTGAGACCGCAAACTGCTTGGAGAAAAAGTGTTTACACGTCATCCTTTCATTAATTTTCTGTGGGAGGTCATGAGATACTGTCTCACACACACTGAGGCGTCATGGAAAAGGGCAGTGGTTGATTCCCTCAGGCTATTGTTCACATAGTGTGGAAATGAAGTGGGGAAAGTGAAACTTCGAACTGAGTCGATGAATCAGTGAAGCTTCTGTTAAGCAAGACTTTTTCTTCATGCAGTTTACACAGATTATAGGAGTCTGTAAGATCACACATTTATTGGTTAGCCATAGTTTTAACTAACTTTCTCGCTTAAACCAGCCTAAGCTTTAAGAACAGAAAACCACTGTGTGTGTTTTCATCAGTATATGGAAATATAAAATAAAATAAATAAATAAAAGCTTTAGTAGTTCTTAAAAACATCTGAAAAAAGAACGTTGCATTGGCCTGTATTCTAAATCCTAATTAATTCCTAATTGGGATTTCATCTCTGAAAAGAGTTTAGTGACCCATTGCCATTTCAGGAAGTGATATCGTCAATACTAAATTGGCTTCTTGTTCTCTCCAGAAAACTTGTATTATTTTGAGAAATCAAGTAAGTGATTTTGAGAACCGTTATTCTGTAATTCTGTTTGGTGCCACTAGTTGCGCAGAAATTACACAGTGCAGCTTTAAGTGACCCAGAAACCACATGCCAAATCCTTTCTGCATCAACTATCAACCAGCATCTCTCAGCTCCTTCTGTTCTCTCCAGCTAAGAGAGAGCGTGCCCACTGTACATTTGGCAGTGTCACCATGACTCCAGTCCATTAAGAGAATTAGCATGGGGCTCTCCCGGGGCCATGCTGGATGGGATTGCCCCACCAATCAGCACACAGGCAGCCCAACTTGGCAGCCCGTCCCCTCTGGAGTCGTAGGTTAATGACAGGCCGCTTAAGAGATTTCTCACTGCACAGCTCATTCAGAATGAAGCGGAGAGAAGAAAAGTCACGATAAATCGATCCGGTGCCGATGGGTGTCTGTTCTTCCTGCGGAGGCATTGATTCTGTGGTACTGAAGATTTTTAATCAGCATTTGAGGGTAATGAATGGCTGCAATGTTTATTCCCGTAGCTATACAGAAATTATGATTACACCGTTTAATGTATACGAAAGGATGCAATGGAATAAAAATGCACTCGTTACTGGTAAGCACAATTAAAGATCTTATTTCTGAGAATCACATGCATTTATCACCTGCCTGTAAGATGTCCTTGTCCAGTTTCTAGAAGACAACTAAAGATGTCATGCCTGTTCTATTACTGTTGGGAATACTGCTAAGCTCTTCTGTGACAAGTTGCTGATCCAGCAACAACAGCAGCAACCTCTCTTCCTCTGTCTCTCTTTCTTCTGCTCACTGTACTCTGCTTGCCTAATGGTTTCATATCTTTTCCCTTTGGAAAATGATTTCACACTTCTTCCCCGTTCCTTTCCTTTCTTTTTCCCCATCCAATCCTATCCTATCCTATCCTATCCTATCCTATCCTATCCTATCCTATCCTATCCTATCCTATCCTATCCTATCCTATCCTATCCTATCCTATCCTATGTTTTTGCATTCCTTCCTATTTCTTTTCCTATCCTATCTTTCGCATCCCCTTTTCTTTGCACGTCCTTTACTATGTTTTTGCATCCCTTTGTATTTCTTTACCTACTCCTATCCTTTTGCATCCCATTTTCTTTGCTTGTCCTATACTGTGTTTGCAACCCTACTAATTTCTTTGCCTATCCTATTCTATCCTATCCTATCTTATCCTATATTGCCGGATCCCTTTTCCTTTGCCTATCCAACCCTTTCATATCCTTCCGGATCCCTTTGCCAATATCCTATCATTTCCTATCCTATCATATCCTATGTTTTTGCATCCCTTCCTATTTCTTTGCTTATTCTATCATATCATATATTTCCGGATTCCTTTTCCTTTGCCTATCCTACCCTTTCATATCTTTCCGGATCCCTTTGCCTATCCTATCCTATCCTATCCTATCCTATCCTATCCTATCCTATCCTATCCTATCCTATCCTATCCTATCCTATCCTATCCTATCCTATCCTATCCTATCCTATCCTATCCTATCCTATCCTATCCTATCCTATCCATGTTTTTGTATCCTTTCTTATCCTATCCTATGTTTTTGTATCCTTTCTTATCCTATCCTATGTTTTTGTATCCTTTCTTATCCTATCCTATGTTTTTGTATCCTTTCTTATCCTATCCTATGTTTTTGTATCCCTTCCTATTTCTTTCCTTATCCTATCCTTTCACATCCCCTTTTCTTTGCATGTCCTTTACTATGTTTTTGTATCCCTTGATATTTCTTTGCCTATCCTACCCTTTCATATCTTTCCGGATCCCTTTGCCTATCCTATCCTATCTTATCCTATCCTATGTTTTTGTATCCCTTCCTATTCCTTTGCTTATCCTATCCTTTCGTATCCCCTTTTCTTTGCATGTCCTATACTATGTTTTTGCATCCCTTCCCATTTATTTTCGTATCGTATACTTTCACATCCCGATCCTGTTTCTTTGCCTATCCTATCCTTTCATATCTTTCTGGATCCTATCCTATCCTATCCTATCCTATCCTATCCTATCCTATCCTATCCTATCCTATCCTATCCTATCCTATCCTATCCTATCCTATCCTATCCTATCCTATCCTATCCTATCCTATCCTATCCTATCCTATCCTATCCTATCCTATCCTATCCTATCCTTTTGCATCCCTTTCTATTTTTTTGCCTGCTTTCGCATCCCATTTCTTTGCTTTTTTATATACTATCCTTTCCCTTCCTGTTTCTTTACCTGTCAGATAGGATCATATTTTCGGAATCAACTAGATGATAGGTTGCCTGAACAACTAGTTGAGTTATCAATCTTTAGGAAGCTCCATATAATTGGTTGGTATTAGGTTTCAAGATTCGCTTTTTAGAGATTTGGATTGATTTGAGGTTCACCTGATCAAACACATTTCATAGGGGGTGTTGGAGCAGTAGATGGAGCGCAACTGAAAATAATGAAAAAGTGAAACGTGGAACTTTCGTAAGTTAAATAAAAAAAACTAATCAACCTCACTAATCTGTTGTTGGATGACTTATTGACTTGCTGACCATTGTGACCCATCACTATGTCCTCTGTGTTGTCAGCACCTTGCTCTCAGACTTGAATGGGATGTGTGCAAACTCAGCATGCTTTCACCTGAGGGATACACATAGCTTAGAGAGAGCGCAAAAAACAAAGGACTTACATTGTGTTAGCATAATGCATCATCATTGACCTTGTCATAAAGGTCATAATTAGATTTTGTTCCCACTCCAGATAGTAGTGAAATGGACTCTGCATGAGTGATATGCCAGCTTTTATATCCAGAAACATGCAGTGGCTTGCTTCACAAGCTCTTTGGTCTGTTTAAAGTGCGTGTGTGTGTTCTGATGTGTCTGCAGTGTGGACAATCTCACTGCAGGGCCTGTTTAATTCTGCACATGAGCTTTTTCATTACCCGCTACTTTAACTGTCCATTCTAATCGCCAGAGCAATTAGCAGCCCGATATGGTGCATAGGAGAGGGTGAAAGAAAAGATAACGTCAGGATCTCTGAGGATTCTTACCTTCACAGTGTACTTATGATTATTTTGTCCTCTAAAATATTAAGACATCATGCCTAGGAACAAGAATAGCTGAAGACAGCTGATCATTTCTCCAGGTGACTATGTACAGAGTTGTTTGCCTATGTGCTGTTAATGAAGAACAGGTTGGAGGACATTTATCAGGACAGAGGGATAACCAAAGATAAGTGATGAGTGGATTGCCCCTTGAGGTTCTTTTATCTCTGGTAGAAAAGGCACTGTATCGTATTACAGCATACTCAATAGCTGTATCCAGTCTCCTATGTCCATGTTTCTATGTTTACCTTTATCTATCTAGTTGGCAAAACTCAAACAATTTTGGTAACCAGTTACATCACAATTTTTAAGTTAAGAAATTCAAAGTTCAAGTAAACAGAACTGGCAGAACTTTTATTTTGTACTCATTTTGCTCTTAATTTGAAATATTTGAGTAAGCTAATACATATAACTTAAAATTGTCATGTAATCTCAACCTATGATTATATTATATTTTTAGTAGTGGAAACTTGGTTAGCTTTAACTAGATAATTCAGTAAATGTTAACTTGATCATTGGTAACATAATGCTTTGATAGCATTAGCATAGGATAGCAATTGCTGAATGAGTACAGCAATTTAAAACATTGAACATATCTGTTCTCAAACCAAGCTAATGCTTCACTTGTCACCATGATGGTAACTCAACATAACCGAAACTCTTCTAAAGTAGCATAGCAAAACTTTAAACACTACTAAGTCTCCCACTTATATTATTCTTTCACAAAAATCATTAGGCCTATATGACATTTAATTTTAGCATTTACTTTCCCTTTTGAGTGTCATGGCAAAGCATTTCTGGGAAATAGAAATCCAGTAAAAAAAAAAAACCCAGTTTCAGTTAAATTTAAGTTTGTCTGTCTATCTGTCTGTCTCTATCAAAGTTCGTATAATTTATCTTATTCCATCATTTATTTCTGTCAGTTTTGGTTAGAACAAGCAGGATCTTAATGTTAGCAAACAGCAGAAATTCGAAATTAACTCAAGGGCTTTTTACATTTATAGTTAGTAGTAATCAAGCCACCTTTATTTATATAGTGCTTTATACAACACAGATTGTTTCAAAGCAGCTTAGATTGTTTTAACACAGTAATTTCAAAATTATTAATACATCTGTGTCAAGTTGATACTAAAATGAAAACAAAATGTGATGACTTGTCATTTATTTTTTAGTTTTTATAACTATTTACTTGAATAATTATTCATTATATGATATGTGAAGCTACATGGTATCGTTTTGATTGGCTAATATTTATTCTATTAATAGTTATTATTAATAGTTAGATATTAATAATCAACAAAGGAGTGTGTTCAATTGCATATTAAGCTTTATTGCAGTATCGAAATTGGTATTGAGAATTTGAGAATAGTGGTGGGAATCACAGGGTACCTCACGATACGATACACGATACATGGCTCATGGTACAGATAATATCACGATACAGCAATTCTGTGATCAATATATCAATATATTGCTAGACAATCCTATAATGATACATCTCAACATCTGTCTAACTACAAAAACAAAATGTCCCCCAGACTTTGGACTTAAACGTGGCTAGGGTATCTGTATTCTACTCACACTGCTTTCCACCATCCCACTAAAAACCTATTTTTCTTCGGCTAGTTAGCATATGTTCACGTTTCCCTCATTCATTTGTTGAGCGCCACCTTGAGTAGCCATGAAGTGGCGACGCTGGGAGCAGGGACATCTATTTAGAGTGCCTTATTTTATTCATTAAAATGTTGATATTTGGCGCCAGCGTATCAATTCTCGTATCACACGGAGAAAGACAATGATATATTGCCTATCGATATTTTGTCCCACCTCTAACTGAGAATCGTATTTTAATGGTAGTAGCATTTACCATTGGAATTTTGATACTCAGATGAGGATTTTTCACTGCATTACCAGGGGCTTGTGCTTATCTGTAAATGGTACCCTCAGGCTAACCTGATGTCCCAGTTCGATGTCAATATGACCTCATGCATTTTTGTTTTCCCATTCAGTTGCCTGTCTTGAAAAAAAACTAAATCTCAAGGTAAAGGGACATTGTGTCTCCCCTCACAAACTCAATCTGAATTTTAATTACCAAAGAAATTTTAAGGAGAGTAAGCACATCTGTGCTATCCCCCTTCATCTCCAAACCAGAAAGCTCCATGTAATTCAAGCAATTCACAGGGGCACAATCAAACAAATAGCCTAAATTCCAATTTACATAATATCTGTCCTATACAGTATGCAAGATTAGGATTAGCACATCCCAAAACATGTTTAAAAAGCGGTGGGATGATGTATTGTTTGGTAGATTTTCATAGTATGCATATGTGCATGGGCTAATTTTACCCATAATTCCTTGCGCCCACACAAGATGTTTGTCTGCAACGGTTCTGTTTTGGGGTATTACGACAGATTTCTCTCAATACTTATTGCTGTCTGAATACTTAAAGTATTTAGTGTAATACTTCAGCTATAACCTTGTCTTGTTAGCGTGACACAGTTGGGCTTCATTTGGAACCAATACCATTTTATTTTCCCTCTGCCGCTTTACATTTATGTCTGGCTGTTTTTCCTCCTTGTGTTTAATATATAATACTCTACTCATTAAAGTGTGCCGCATTCATGTGCTGCCTCATTATATGGAATACGAGTGTTGGCCCCTTGAGAGCTTTGCTCATGAATGCTGGGTAAAGGGTGTCTTTTATTAATGGTAGAGAAACACAAGGTGCTATGATTCACTGAGGCCAATGAGTGTGTTAATATCAGTGGCAGATAAATGCGCGCTGTATGGTCACAATAGGAAATAAGTGCTAACATGTACCAAAGCTGCAGCTAAAATGAGCAGAAATCCGGTTCTGAATGTAATGGGTGGAGAGAGATGTGGTGTAGACGCTCTTGTCTTGTAGACAAAGGAATGGATCACGTGCTCACAGGTTCATATAATGCAATAATACATGAGAGAGATATAGGAAATTTAGACAGGTGGGGCTTGCTGTCTGTAATGGAGTGGCACGAGCTTAGACATGATTCAGTGATTATCCCGCTCCAACTTAAAGATTTGGAAGACAAAGGGATGATGGTGAATGGGTGGCAGAAGACCCGTCTTAAGGTGTGAGATAAACAGCTATTGACATTGCGATTAGAGGGAATCTTGAATACGTACCTTTCGATTTTTGCTTAGTTCTGGTTAGTTGCAGCACATTCGCAGACCATTCACTTTTGCGTCTGATGATAAAAACAGACTAAAATGGCAAGAGCTTTCCATTAATTTGCAAGCTCCAATATGATTGGCTGAATGAATATACACAGTTTCTTGTATACGTGTTTTTAACAGTGTGCGGTCCCACTTTATATCTTTTTATAACATTTAAATTAATCATGTGATGCAATGCATCTACGTTTTTACATTGTACTCATATTTTAAAATACTTGCTTGTAATTACATCTGCAATTAATGTCTGTTATTACATCTATAATTACACTGTTGACCATCCCTTACACCTTAAACCACACTTAAATCTGATCGTATCATCTAACACTCACTGAAAGTTAATCTCAAAATTATCAATTTAACATCACCGTCATCCACCGTCAGTTTTTGCTAATCTAAAAATGAATATCCATTTTCATACTGTACATGTGTTGTGGTGCCTATAAAATGTGCTGGACAAATGAGTCAAAAATGAGTATTTTTCACATTTGTTATTTTCACAACCTTCAAAAGGATGTATGATTTGTTGGAATTGGACAAAAATGAATGAGCTACACCTGTTTGAAGTCAATTTTGAAGTCAGCCTGTTTGAAGTCAGCAAAGTCAATTTTGAGAAAATCTAGTTATCCAGTTTTCTGAAGGTTCTCAAACAAAATCACCCCAACCATACCTTAAAATCCCTGGCAATAACACCAAATTTGGCACACACCAAGTCAAAACCTATATCTAAATGGAATGTATGTTCAACTTTGTTGAAAATATTTATTTAAAGAATATTTAACATTGTTGCCTAACTGATTTTTCTGCTTAGCAGTCAGTAGTTGAGAAGCGGGTCGCTGGTTAAGAGCTACCCATGAAGCGATTGATGTAGCAAAATGATGCATCAAAATATCAATAATAGCAATAAATAATTGCCCGTCTCATGTTAACAAGTTTATAAAAAAGACTAAATTCTGTGAAAGATGAATTGTGATCAATACAGCTAGCAAAGTTAATTTTAATACAGTCATGACAGTTTGTCCATTGCCCGACCATTGTTCAAGATTTGCTACATTAATATCCACAATTGTCTTGTTTTGGTGGTGGCACATTATCACTGAAGTAGTCATTAATAAATTGAGCAAAATGTTCCATGTCAGTTGCTCTGACAAGATTCACAGACCGCAGTGCATTTAAAGCATTAGCCACCGACTGAGCACTCTCCTTATCATCCATATCCATTACAAAATAGGCATATATCGATGAAATATTGAATTAAAAGCTTGAAAATGTGAAATTTCTGCCGTGTTTAATTTTCATGTATTTAGAGGATACCGCAATGCGCCATTCTGACTCATTTTGCCAGCATGGGTCACAAATTATTTGCAGAATTTAAAAAAATTTCAGTTTATTTAGACAAAATGGCACCAGAGTTTTGAGGTTTGGATCATGATCTAGCAATTTTGTATATCAGCCATTTGTTGATTTTTGGTTAAAGGTGCTGTATGTAAGTTTTTGATTGTACTTAAACATAAAAATACCATAATATGTTTGCAGATATTTAGGAAACATGGAGTTCACATACTCGTTTCTACAAAAAACAATGCTACAGCCAGTTATTTTACTTTGAAATGTGCGTTCCGTGTTTGAATGTCTGTTTTTGTATTGAACTGTGCGATAACACACGTTGCCAATTTACCCAATAATATTTCGACACCACAGGTTGCCAGATAGCGGAAAACACAGCGTATTGCTGCCATAACAACTGGGTCAGATATTGCAGATTCTACTCGACCTAAAAAGCCTCGGCATCCATCTAAAAATCTCTATGAACAGAAGTACGTTAACGCGGATAAATGAACTCATCAACTTACAGTGTAAGTCTCTTCGGCTTTCATTGTCAATTGCGCTCGTTCCTGTTGCGTGTCCTCAAACTGGCAACCTGCGTGAGTGTCTAGTCTGATGAGGAGGGGGCGGGGCAAACAATATTTTGAATTTGGATTTGGTACCATTTCAACCGCTAGTTGTCATTCTTACATACAGCACCTTTAACATAAAATTAATTAGCGGGTTATCATATCAGTCAGAATTTCAATATCAATGGATACTTTAAAAAATGTAGGACAGAATTTAAAGGATTAGTTCACTTTAAATTGAAAATTTCCTTATATTTTACTCAAGATGTTCATGTCTTTCTTTCTTCAGTCGAAAAGAAATTACGTTTTTTGTGGAAAACATTTTCTCCCCATCATAGCCTTCCATGGAAACCAAAATGTTGAAGGTCCAAATCAATGCAGTTTTTCGAAGGGCTTCAGAGGCTCTGCGCGATCCAAGACGAGGAATAGGGTCTTATCTAGCGAAACCATTGGTCATTTAAAAATATATATATATTAAAACATTAAAATAGGCTTTTTAACCTAAATTGCTCATCTTGCGCTGCTCTGCGACGTGCCAAGGATTGCGCAGTCACGTTGTAAAGGTCACACTAGACAGAAGTACCGCCCCCGTGTTTACAAAGCACACATGCGAAGACTAATACAAACGTCCTTTAGCCAAAAAAACTGGCAAAAAAACAAGGTAAAACAACAATGTCAGGCTATTTTGAAGTTGATGATGGAGTGTTTTTGGTAAAGGCCGTTAGTATTAGTCCTCACACATTCGCTTGGGGCGGTACTTCTGCCTACATCAAGCGTGACCTTTCCGATAGGGCTGCTCGATTATGGAAAAAATCATAATCACGATTATTTTGGTCAATATTGAAATCACGATTATGTAACACGATTATTTCACATGACTTTGGGAGTGTGTTGTATTTATTAAAAATACACCTTTCAACAATTAAATTGAAATTGTAACATTTGTTGTACTTTTTGAACTATTAAAATAAATAATATAACATATATTCGAATCAAAGTATAAAAGTATTCACGTAAAAATGATAACCACAAATAAATAAGATCAACAATATGGTTCGGCTATGCTTTTCATGTACGTCTAACATTAGTTTTCAGGTACAGAAATGTATCAAATGTAAAATAACATTGCATATTTGAGTGCATAAATTAAAGATTAATCCTATTAAACTTACAAAAGCTATTCAATCAAGAGCGGTGAGTGATGTCCTTGTCTTTTGTTGTTTGACATTAAACAGACAGCAGTAAAGGCTACTGCCCCTTTAAGACCTCGCGTCTTCTTTATCGACTGTATAAAGTTCACTTAAGGCATATACAGACTACGTCTGCTAAGATACTCATCAAGATGGACATGTTGACATACGTTTTGTGTGAGTTTGTCCGTTTAAGAGCAAGACTTGAAAGAGAACTCAATATTTGCGCGCTGAGAGACGTGTGCGCGCTCTCGGATGAACGCACAGAGACACATTTTCTCACAGCGCGCGCGGCTTCTCATTCTAAACCTAAACCCTAAAGCACTAAACCCGCGTGATGACGGTGAAAACGACTGGTCATATTCGAAAATATGGCAGCACTCGCAATCTCGCATGCATTGAACAAAGTTTACAAAGAGAGAATTATTTGAAAAATATGAAGGAAAAAAAGGACGTTTACACGGCTCCCCTGCTCTCGTCAGTTTTTGTTTCTTTATTAGATTGTCATAGGTCACTCTGTTTAATTTTCAAGTGGTTAAACAAATTCGTGGTGTTCCTTTGCGTCACAGCCACTGCCATGTAGCAAATCTTAGCATGTTTCTGCTCGTCGTCTGATTCCTCGAAGCCAAACTGTTCCCAGACAACGGAGTTGGTTTTGCCTTTTTTGCTCACCAAACGCTGCTGTAACTGCCCTCCTTCTGCCATCTTTACTCGCGCCGAGTTTTTAAATTCCAGCGGATGATATGCACACGAGACTCACGACCTGAGAGAGATTTGTGGGTTCGGGAGGGGCGGATGTGCGCGTGCGCGTTTCATTCAGAACGCAAGGCAAAATAATCGTTTTTTCTCGATTGTACTATTTTGGTGATCGTTGGGAGGCAAAATCGAAATCGAAATTCGATTAATTGCACAGCCCTACTTTCCGATGTGATTGCGCAATCCTTGGCACGTCACAGAGCAGCGCAAGATGAGCAATTTAGGTTAAAAAGTATATTCTTTTTTTTTTTATTAACTTTTCGCTATATAAGACTCTATTCCTCGTCTGGGATCACGAAGCCCTTCGCCAGCCTCTGAAGCCTCTGAAGCCCTTCGAAGCGCTTTGAAACTGCATTGATTTGGACCTTCAACATTTTGGTTGCCATGGAAGGCTATGATGGGGAGAAAATCCTGGTATGTTTTCCTCAAAAAACTTAATTTCTTTTCGACTGAAGAAAGAAAGACATAAACATCTTGGATGAGATTGGGGTGAGTAAAATATCTGGACATTTTCATTTTGAAGTGAACTAATCCTTTAATTTTGTTCATGAGGAATTGATTGTTTTGCTAAAAGTGGGCGTTACATACCTGAATGGAGTGTGAACGCTTACAAAGATTGCAAAGATAAATTGCTTCTTTGAAATGTAGCATAAGCTAATGGTTTGTAATGGTTTGATTTCTTTCATGTTGACATCGTATCACAAAGCAAACTGTGTAACCAATACTCGCATTAATCTCCGATTTCTGATTCATAATGGTGCATATTATATTGTTCCGCAGAAAATATTTTTATGCACCACATGCATTTTTAAAGATCCTATCATAAGTGCCACGAGCTGAACTCGTCTCACTTGCCAGCTTCCATCTCATTTGTTTTCAAAAGAGGCTATGCAAATGCTGCATGATAAAAAGGTATCCAGAAATGTAAAATCTAAAGGAATATTTAATAAGGATGTTGAGGAGTCATTGAGGTGATTTATTCAGGAATGTTTGGATCGGTGTCCTGTCCACACAACGCAGGGCATTTAATCTCCCCAATTAAAGTGACTGAGCATTTACCTGTTATCAGTCCCACAGCCACAGCTAGAGTTCATTTCCTTATCACTGATCCCAAATCAGCGCTACAGGCAGGATTACAGATGCATTGATTTAATGACCGTCAAACCGGGGAAGAGCAAATCTCAGCGATGGAAATATGTGCAGTATTTACAATTTGATTTGATTTCTCCGTTGCCAGGGGAGAAAGGCTGTAATGAATTATGAGGCCGTCATGCGAGTGGAGCCACGTTGGATTAATTCACAGGGGGTTTGATGGGGCTTGAGTTGCTAAAACGTGCATTGCTTGATGAGAAGCCACATTTGGGTAAAACTCTTCAGTGTTCTCCTGTCAGTAGTCTGCAAATACGTTCTAAATAGCAAAACGTTTTTTATTTTTATTTTTTAAATGCTAAATGTAACTTGGACATATGTGGACAGACATATCTGATTGCTTTCATGGCTGTTAGGTAGTGAGCTAAGCTTAGAGACTAATTTAATTACTGCCCTTCCCACCGACCCCCACTTTATAGGAGAGCTTCACTAATCATTGGGAATCCTTTGAGGGGGGTGGGGTGGGTAGGAGTGGCCCTTTTTTAGTCAGAAACGCTTCGTAGCGTACACTGCGGTTTAATTTTCCAGGGAATCTTCACAGCCGGGATTAGATGGCTTTTTTCAGGAAGGTTCTGTCCTAACCCAGTGACCTCTAAACTGTGGATTGCAGCAGCTGCCGCACAGATGTGCAGACGACCTTAGCCTTACTCAGCTTCGGCGAGAAAAACGTAATAACGGAGCTGTTGTAATTGATTACCACAGTGATGTGGAATTCTATAGAGTTGTTTGGTTAGGTCTTTTATCCCTTAATGATTCATCTAAATGAAAATGTGTGAGGTGTTAAGCTAAATTGCTAGACTGAATCAATATGTGCCATTCTGAATGTGAACATCTGTGCTTTTGCATGAGGTGCATCTGTAGGTTTGAACATTTGTGATTTAAGATGGCGGTTAACTGTAATTGTAATCGAATACTGTGCAACATGTTTTTTTTATTGTAAAGGAATGTTTTGTGTAGGGCTGTCGTGATTCCTCGATTCATTTTGAGTACTCGATTTAAAAAAAAACTCTCGATTGCAATTTACCTGTGTCGAGTAACTGGCAAAATACTGGAAGTGGCGCATTCCACTGACAAGAATCCATGAACTGCATTAGTAGACCGTTTTCTAAGGCTGCACGATGTATTAAAACCATTTAAAATATACTACAGCACAGATAATGCTATTGAGTGCTTTAATTATTTACATGCGTGTAGGTTACGCGCGTCTCAGAGCGGCTCCGTTCACAGTAAATGCTATTCCACATTAACTGTTATCATTTACATGCGTGGAACCCGTTGTTCATCCAGATTTCAAAATTAAAGTCTAAATGCTTGCTCTGAGTTTGCATGTTTTGATGTCCACATGTTCTTATTCAAGAAATTACAGTGGCTGTAGCATTTCTATTGTAATCAAGTTGACAAATATTAAAGATTAAGTGGACATTTGAATTAAATATAATTTGGCCGATATTAAACCAGGATTTGATCTGCTGTAAAGTGTAACTGTGGACAGTTCTGCGCATGATCTACTGACGACGCGCGTTTTAATGGAGCACAGACGCAGCCGGATCATTTCCATAATGACCAGTGCACTCTACCTGTTAGCGCCTGGTTTAAGACAAACATTTTGGGCGGTAAATAATGGCACAAACACCAGTGAATTGACGAGCGCAAACTTTTGTAAATCACCTCGCATGATTCATTTAAATACTTAATACTGTACCTGAAAGGGAAACAAATGCATATGCAATAAGGTCAGCCGCAAAAAGAACCCTGTCCACGCCTTTTCAGTGCTTACTTGATATTGATACCACAAAAACAAACCCGATTACTCAATCAATCGTCAATAATCGACTGATTACCAAAATAATCGTTAATAATAATAGTCCTAATTTTGTGATTCCATTAGTAATCAATTATTGCTGATACTATGTTTGCAGTGTTTCCCACAGATTAGAAAACAATTTGTGGTGGCGGGCGAGCGGGCGGGCGGGGGCATGTGACTGGCAGAAATATCGATTTCGTATATATCATGTATATATATCCTACTGTACACATATAAGGAAAAATAAGTTTGTCTTTTTAGCACTATTTTAAACTTTTCTTGGGTTAAATTATATTTGCTTGCATTCATTAATATTCACTTGTGTGTGCTTATATCATTAAAAATATTAGGATGTAAGTTATTAACGTTTTAAAATTTCACATTTAAAGAAATCTAGTGTTTGATCAAAAAGCAAAACCTAAAAATAAGTAAGAAGTTATGATCTGCAATACTTCTTTGACCAACCTGACTAGATACATGTATATTTATATAAGAGCCATACAAACACCTAGTGGCTTTACAAATGAAAATGATTATTTTTCCAGCCACAAAATTACTCTAATTTACCTCTTTGCATTGGAATTCTCTCTTTTAACCTTGATTACTGCACTAATTGTAATATAAATAATTAAAAAAAATTAAGTGGTCATTAATGGAGCATAATTATTGCACAAATAGTAGGCCTATTTAGTACCAAAAGATATCCTCAAAATATTCGATAAATATTATTAATCTAAAATATAGAAAATGTATTTAATTGAAAAATAGTTAAGGTGTGGTCACATTTGACAACCATTGAGTATGAGTGTGACCAATTAGTAGCCTAAGCAATGAGGGCTAAATACAAGAAAAATATTAACATTAATGTTAACAATATTGCATCTCCATCACTCTCCATAATAAAATGATCCTGTAAATATTGTTGACGTAATAAATTGCTGAAAATACCTGTATTGTAAAACTGTTGTGTATCCGCTGGTTTGTTTAGAAGCTCCGTGATCCACGTGACCGCGCGCGCCGCCGGGAGATGAGAGCATGTTGCAACTCTGTTTTTTAACGCCTCTGGCTTTAACTTTTATGCCACATTAGCGCCAAAACGCTATTTATTGTTTGAATTTCGCATTCAATTTTAAAAGCTTAGACTTTCATATCAAAAGCAGGTTTGGCAGTTTGGCGTGAGATTTAAATATGTGGCGGCCGGTGTTGATTCTGTGGCGCACTGCCACAAATTAGTCTATGTGTGGGAAACACTGGTTTGAATTCTGATGTCCCAGTCATTACAGTCATGAACTATCTGTTAAATTGCATTAAACTTTGATGTCTTTATTACAACTAGAGTTGTCACTGTACCAAATTTTCAGTAGTCTGTACCAATACCAGCCAAATTTCAGTTTCATTACCAGTTTTGGTACCATAGCAAAAATTCTTTGCAAGCATGCAGAGCTCACGCTGAACAAACTCTGGCATATTGAGCAGATTCTGACCAACTCAATCACCTCTGATTGGCCATTGCATTCATGCACTCAACAAATATGTCTGTCATTGGCTACAATGTCCAATGCTGCAAAAGCACGTTTGTAAATAGAAACCTTTGACAGTCTTCACAGAGCGCTTGCACAAATGCAAACGGGAGCGTTTGAAAGTAGCGTCTATCAGCAGGTGCTGGATTGACCCGAGCCGGTACTCAATACTGCAAAAAGACTGGTACCATTACGAATTTAAAATTTGGAACCGAAATACCTCTCTTGTCAAGTGTTCTCCAAACTCTTCAGGCATTATAGGAGAAAATTAAGAGCTGATATCTTGGCAAAAGGAGGTTGTAAAAAGTATTTAATAAAAGGGTGCCAATAATTATGGCCAGTTTTGGCCAATCGTGTTTTTGGAGAAAAGCATTAATTTATAAAAAATCCACTTTTCTGCTCATTTGGTAGGGTAGACCGGTCGTCAATCTGAGTGGGCCAATGCCACCCTGGCAATTGGGGAATTACAGTACTTTGTGCTGGCACAAAAGTCACTAAAACCTGGTATCAAAAGTAAATTGGCGCAAAGAGTCACCAGAGTGCAAAAAAGTCCTTCCTTCCTTGAGTTGTTCCGTTCATAAATCAGATTCGAGTAACATCTGCAGCGGTAATGCTAATGTGGCCCAGTATGGAGAGACAAAAAAGCGCATTGATTTCATTTCCTGGCCCTCTGTGTAGCTTTGGACTAGATTATACGGGAATGTCATATCTAAGAGGAAGATTAGAGGAACCTGTGTCTATGGGGACTGAGACTATGTGCTTTGCCTCACAAGTAGAAGAGCTTTAGTTTAAGACGTCTGTTTTCCCTCCCTCACTCTCACTTAAAACTCAAATAAAGCCCAAGAGGAAGACCTCATGCTTGTACCATACTGACTTTTCATGTAATTGGTCAAGCTTCATTGTCTCTTTTGGCGTATAGGCAACGAAACATATCTGGTGCTGTCATCTCTGCCAGTGATCTTTCACTTTAATTAGAGAAGTTCTGTGTTTTCCATTGTGTGGTGTGCCAAAGAGTCAGAAAAGCCAATTTTTCTGCCAAGTTTTTAGCCAATTTGGAATTAGAAACAAGAAATAAAACGTAAGTTTACTTTACTTTACTTTCAGAATATGTTACTGGTGTTATTGTGAATGATTTTAAGTGCTGGTTCTTCCAGAGAAAAAAAAAATGTCTTTGTCATTTTTTTTTTCTCAATCTAATAATTAGCTTTGTCTCCAGAACGGCTTTCATTTTCGACTGACAATATCACTGGCTTCATCTTGGCTGTGCAAGCTTTTGCTTAGTGTAAAAGACACAGTATGTAAGTTTTGCCACTAGAGGTCGCTTATTCAAAACAAAGGCGTAGCTTGATGACGCCGTGAATGAGTGTGAAATCATGGGAGTTGTAGTCTTTCTTGACTCTTCATCTCCACAGCCGATGGAAAGGAATCCGACGGACTCGGGCAGAAATCATGTTCACGAATGAGCGATGTTCTAAAATGTTATTAATTGTATGGTGGTAGGAAGCAGGACAAGCTGAGTGCTCTTGGGAGTGAATGCTAATGAGAAAGACCTGCGCGAAACACCGTCTCTGAGCTTTTATTCTGCTTATGCTGCTGTCGGGCGCTTCCGCTCTTTTCGTTGCGTATGTGGGGTAACGCAGTGCTGTTTTACATTGTTAAAACAATGATACTAAATGCATTTGAAAGTTATGTTAACGTTACTCTCTGCGTTTGCTCTGTGGCTCGTATGAGAGACTTGTTGCACTTTGTAGTAATCTAGATCAATATTAGAATATAATATTAATAAAAACTGGAGCGCCACCATCGTGATGCCACGCCCCCGTTGCGAGTGCGACACACACTAATCCGCTTCTATAGTATTAGTTAAACTAAAAACTTAGCAGGGATTGCTCTGTAAATTAAATTGAGAATGTAACTAATGCATATATGCTATTTTAAATACTGTAGTCTATGCCAGATATATATAGCCTACAATTTGAAATCATTTGAGGCTGAAACATCCATAAGCATGCGTGTTTATTTTAGCACTTCCGTCAGTGAAACAACACAGCCTATAAAACATTTAAACGATTTTCAGTAAATAATGGTTACCTCAAGAATATAAGAAAATTAAATATTAGTTAGAAAAATATTTGATTCATACTATTTCCCCGCAAAGATGCGTCATATACCGCTCTGCGCTTTGAGAGGAATGTGGGACACAAGCTGAATAGACACCTTCTCGAATCTCGAATCTTCATCTTCATGTTTTCTCCTGATGTTGCAAGGCAACACTGTTTGTAAAATGTCTGAAGAGCGGATTTTATCTTCCACAAGGTCAAGACATTTAGGCAATGTTTGATTATTCACTGCCAGAGAAAACGAAACTAAAATCACCGGCGTGTGTGAAATGCGCTATTCAAATAAACCAAACTTGACGCGCCTTACTAAGTTTAATAACAAGAACAAACTGTGTTAAATACAATTTGAAGTAAAAAAAGTATTCGTCCCACAGTGTTTTGTTATACTTTCCCACAGTAAAGGATGTGAATAGTTATAATAGACTTAATTATAAGCAAACGAAAGGAAGAAACGTTTAAAATCCCCTGCGAAAATGGGTGCGACGTGAGTGAAGATTTGTGAAAAGAAACGAGATGTCCATGTCCATTGGGATAAAATGGACAAGGCCTATTGTTAAAATTAACGGAAAATCGATTGACCAGATACAGATCGCAAAACAGAATGAAAAAGAGCTCTCTGACCATTATTTCCTTTGTAGGCTAAACAAAGCTTTGTGCTTCACTCCTGTGGTAATATTCACGTGAAACAGCTTTCACATACAAAACACTGGGTTAGTAAAATAACGAAATTAATTTTTAAAAGTAGAAAATAGTATTTATGTAAAGAGATATATTAAAATATAAAGAGCTCAACTCTTAAGTGGAAGGGAGCTATTTTTCCCCCTCACGTGCGGACAAGTCATTATTTGGGTTAGTAAAAATAACGAAATGATAGTTTTAAGTATAAAATAGTATTTATGTAAAGAGATATAGTATATTATCTACCGATTTACCTAATTCCCCCCCCCCCCCCAAACGACGATATCATCGTCCATCACGATGTTTTACTGTAAACATCGTCAACTGCCAATTTAGGGGACATCGCCCAACCCTAGTCTCTGAGGCATGGTAAAAATGTTACTCGCGGTGAATCAAGAAAACAAGCAAGTCAAACAAAAAGACTAACCGTGTTGTGCTCGTCTGTCTTATAAAATACATGCTATATTAAAGCGTCTTTGGTGTTTCCATGGTTTCTACATAAATCAAGGGTAGCACGGATATGACGTCATTGACAGGCGACACAATGAAACACTGGGTAAAATAGCGAATTTCTCTGGATTTAAACATTGTTTGAAACGTTTGGGATAATGTAAGTGCACAGCTCAACAAAATATAGGTATATCATTGTTCTAGTGGTTTTTGGATATTTTAAACAAAACATCTTGCATATTGTGCCTTTAACTTGATGCCAAATAGCTATTTAAGCATTGATTTAGGCTATGTAATGCTGCCTGTTTTTAAAATTTTGCTAATACTACTTAAGTAATTAATTTAATTGGATTCCATCTAACACCAGAGTAAATTGAAGCCAGTTAATTTAAAAATGTTTCCTTGAAAGCTTTCTTTTTCTTGCCAGTTAACCTGTTTTTGATTTTACAGAAGTAACGCTGGTTATAAATTCCATCCATGTTGGCTTCAAATTTACACATTAATAAAAATAATCCTACAAATATAAATATATGTAAAACAATATTTGAATAACAAGCTAGATAATTTGAATCCATGCATGGTTATGGTTGCTAGCTGGTTTGTTTACAGTCATTAGGTGGTCCTTAGCTAAGCTAGTTGGAGTGTTAGCCACCATGGACCAAAACATGATCAGTTTTTTCCCAGAAAGGAATATATTTATTGAATGTTTTGAAGGTGTAAGGAACAGTTGGTTACAATGGTTAGCTATGGTTAGTCTAACTGCAAAAGGTCTGGACTTCATAGCAGCTTTGACTGACATGTAAGCAACCAATCACTGTAAATCATTCATTCAAGAACGTTGTGCAAATTTACTGCAACAATGGTAGATCAGTCTCCAAAAATTTAGAAAATCCAGTGTTTAGTTGATCCTGATAAGCGCTCATTGTCACAGTTGTAAACACAGTGGCTTTCTTCTTCCATGAGGGGGTTTGGCATCACAGCGGCTTTGTTTCCAGGAGGACTGTCAAATAACGTGACACGCACATCTCCCAGAAATCCTGTAGAATTCAACCAGATGACAACTTCGAAACTCGAAGTTTGTCCCATTTTGTGTGCCTTATGCATCTGACATTAAGCCAACAGTTGGTGGGCGTGACTTCTGGGTCTGAGACTAAACTATGTATGGTGATTCTGTTGCTATTTACAATGCTAACTGAGCTTTACCATAGAAATACAGTTGTTATTCCTACTACTGTAAAACGATAGTAAATGATTATGGAATCTCTTTCAAACTATGTAGGCTACCACAAATATACAGTAGAAGCAGACAGTGTGTTTACCACGGTACTTTTTTGTAAGGGATGGTTCTTTGAAAATGAAACATCTTTATTATTCTGAACTGGAATTATATTTATGCTCTGGCATTAGTGCCAATTGTCTCTGATACACTATTGTTATTGTTCATTCATTGTAATGCATAATAATGGAAAGGGATTTTGCTTTGAACAGGAACCAGTTTATGAACAGAAAGTATGAGAAATTTTTGAGTAGGTATGAGACATACCCCCCAGCAGTACCACCTGTCCGTCTTTTATCCAATGGCATTTGTTCTGAGACGTGACTCTCGTCTTTATGTCTCCCTTGAGGGAAATGTTCAAATTCAATAGCCATGAGACTTTCTGAGGCATAAGCAGTTCTTTTGATACTGTCACATAAAGCCGTGCATAAATAGCTTTCATTATATCCTTGTAGTACAATAAGCCTGAAAGCATTTTTGCCTTGTATTAGATTACACTGTACAAGCTTTACTCATGTTGGTGTTAGGGATAGATTTGATCTGAAACCTGAGCAAATTAGTAAATGTCAAGTAGCAGCAAGAGCATTGAATTAGTTTAATTAGAACTTGAAAATTAGCAAGCTTGTTATTCGCTATAGCGCACAATAATATTATGAAAATGTACTATGGTTTTACTATAGTAATGTAATTCTCAAAAATGTAGTTTACCAGATTAAAATATTTAGGGCGAATGTGAACTAATCAAGTACTTGAAAACTAGTTCCATGCTTGCTTTGCTTGGGACTTAATGAGGAGAATAAACATTTTGAAATGAAGTGTTATTCTATGTGCTTTTGAACAAGATGAGAAAAGGGAGATTTGATAAGTGTTTGTTAGTGTTTAATTTTCAATTTGGAGGATTTGCTTAGACTACAGCGTCATTACTGCTTTGCGTGCTCACAGAGCATTTCATGTTCAGCTTGCTAATTTGCTAAAATATGTGCTATTGCTAGCTAATCGTTTTTTAGCTAGTTAGTACAGTCTTATAATTCAGTCATGTGAAACAAAAATGTATGATATTAATGAAATAATCAAATATACATGTTTGCTTGCTAATATGTGCTATTGCTAGCTATAGCAATATGTTTGTACATTTGATTATTTCATTCAGTATCATATTATAAGTGATAAGATTGTACTAGATATCTAGTACAATCTTATAATTTAGTCATGTGACACAAGTATATATGATACTACTGAATTAAATAATCAAATGTACAAATAAATATAGGCTTGCTTGCTAATATCTGTTATTACTAGCTAATAGTTTGTTAGCTATCTAGTACAATCTTATAATTTAGTCGTGTGACACAAAAATATATGATACTTAATGAAATAATCAAATATACAAATATAAATATATATGCTTGATTGCTAATATGTGCTAGCTAATAGTTTGTTAGCCATCTAGTACAATCGTATAATTCATTTGACACAACAATACATGATACTGAAAGGAAAACGAATAAAATCACAGTTTAATACTACTTTATTGGGTCACTAAAAATGGCTTAAATCTGTGATGTTGAAATTATGTGACCAGATTATGTTTGTTTAACTTAATTGGTTCATGTGGTAGCACTGTACATGATTAAATCATGTAAATCCAACACACTTTTTTGCAGTATTGTAAAATAATTGGAAAATATATTGGTTTTTATTACAGCTATGACAGTTTCTTCAGTTAAATCCATAGCTATTATTTCTAATTTGTTACTTTTCATAACAAATACCATAATTTAAAATGCCTATTAACTTTTCTGGCTAAGGAATTTTATATGAAAAGGTTTAACCAAAGCGATATTTTTGTGTTGTTTCTTGTGAGTGTGAGTGTGGGTGTGTGTGTCTGGTCTTGTTCATGCTGCTGTAATAAGAGTAAATCCTCCGCTCTCTTTAATAAGGTGACAGGGCACAGTTGTTGAAGAACGTTTAGCTAATTATGCACTCTACATTCAGGACGTGGCGTCAGTGGTTTGTTTATACAAAACCGAAATGTACTTAAAACCTATTTAGATGTAGAAGATGTCAAATCTAGTTTGTTCAGAGTCAGATAAAGATTATGAATAATGATCTTTTCTGGTCCTACTGTTGAAGTCTGAAGTCTTTCTCCATTAAGAGCACAGATGACTAGACAATTAAACTACCTTTGCCAGGAGACAGAGACATTTAATGAGCCTGCGAAGTTATAAGCGACTGCTTATAATGATTTAACTTCCCTATCAGATCAGGTTCATTAGGTTTTCCTGAAGCAATTCAGGCCTTTTTCCACAGTGTTGGTTTGCATCTATGTATGTAGCCATGGAGCCTGCTTCTAAAATGTCTATAAAACGCTATAGAGCCAAGAATGCCTATTGCTTTTAGCTTGCACGTTAATTAGAGCCGAACAGAGACTTCATATAAAGCACGCAGGCTTCGGTATTTCATAGTAGCAGCTTAATTGTGGTGGTGTAATGAGGAGAACCAGCAGGATATGGTGATTTGAGGGTTAGAGATTTCGTAGGGTTGGCAGGAGCTGGTCTTGCAAGTCTTAATGCTTGATTCTGGATTCTGGCTGGATGAAGTGTTTATGTCGATCAAGACAAGCCATAACTGTATTTTAGGTTATCAAAAGCAATATTACAATTTCAATGTAAGTTTGTTTTAAAAGAAGCCTGTTTTATTGTTCTTCATTTTTAGTAATAGTTCAGCCAAATGTGAAAATATCATAATTTGCTCATGTTGTTCCAAACCTCTATGATAATTTTTTCTGGAACACAAAAGAAGATATTTTGTGTAACGAGCAATACTAGATAATATATAAAGAAATGTATTTGCTTACTGAAAATTTGCTTACTTTTAAAATCTATAAATGTTATCTATATATATATATAAATATATATATAAAATGCTTACAGTCGACAATCAACAGATCAAGTATCATACATTATACATGAATATTATATAACTTTTTATTAATATTTTGAATTGGCTTCTTTTAATTTGATTTTAATTCATTTTAGTAATTATTGTTTTTAAAATGCAATTTCTAAAATATTTCCAATTATCTTTCATTTATTTTAGTTTTAGTAATTGTAGTCACTTCACTGATTATTTTAAAGTTTTTTTTTAATCTAAAGTGTATATTTTATTTAATCTTCGTTTCAATTAAAGAAAACCGTATTTTCATAGTTTTAGTTAACAATAAAACACTGGGAAATAATTAGTACTTGCAGCCCTAAACCTATTTTTAACACTCATCAATAGCTGAAAATAAATGAATTTGATAGACAAATGAGAAAAATGCAAAATATTTGTAAATTAGGCAAATGCTAAATAGAAGCGTGTTCACTGGTGGTCTCAGACTTTAGAACCCCAGTGTATTACACGTCATGCTTCTAAATTCAGTGCATGTGATGTTCTGAATGCTCAGCTGTGGATTGTAAATGAACACTAATTAATGTAATGTCATAATACACACGTTGTCCCTGTCTGCTGAACAAAGACTTTAACCAGAAACGAGTCCGTTCGATCTCATTCTTTTCACTTGCAGTGTAAAAAGTAGGCATATTGAGTTATTCCTTGAACAATTTTGGAGATTTGTTGTGGTGTGATTTTCGAGCTTCTGACAGAAACTTGGCCCAGTCTGGCTCTGAGTGCTCTGTTATCCACAATCCCCTGTCCAGATATGCCTTTCCGTCTGTTCTCAGTGAATCAGCTCACTCCAGACATCCATCATGTCCCTGAATAGCGACTCCTCAGGGGCCGAAACACAGTATCATGCTCTCTCCAAACAAGGGGCTTCTTCCACGCTAGCGAGAGATTCTTGCAGTACCGACTGGATATGACGTCACCAAAGAGCAACTGTGCCACCGCCAGCAGTGACCCCAGCACAGTGTCTCTTTTATTCATCTGCTTCTTGAATTCTTGAAAGATGTCAATTGATTCTTGGTGTTCTGTAGCTCCTGTGTTTCCTGTCTTCAAATGGTTTTTGTTACATCTGATCAATCTTCTGTGCTACATGGGAGACGTCTGTTCAACACATGCCATCTTCATGCAGATCTGCACTGTTCATTGACTGCAGTCGCTCACAGGATAGTTTTATAATGTTGGGTTGCTTCTTTATTGTACAGAAAAGGGGAAAGAAAGGACAGGAAGTGATAGGGAGAATAGGAGGAAAAGGATCAGCAATTTTGAGAGCCGAATTGCTAACTACTAGGCAATAGTGATGTGCACAACGTGCAGCTAGTCATTGGAATGCCTGAACAAATCAACTAATCAGTTTGAAAGAATGAAAAAATTCAAACCTGTGTGAGTTTCTTCTGTAGAATACAAATGAAGATATTTTGAAGAATGATTCAACTGTTTTGCCCATATAATGAAAGGCAGGGAAGTCCAAAACAAACATATTGGATCCCTCTGATTTTAATTGAATGGACAAAAAAACCACTGAAATACAGAAAATCAGAACAGATTTTAAAACACTAGACATACACTTGGGCATCGTACTCTAAGTTGGCTAACAATGCTTTTGGGAAACGCACCCCTGATTGGCTATCTTTTATAATTGATAGTTTTGTGGCACGCCCCATTTTTGCATTCATTTTCGACAAGTAGCTTGTCGCTGAATTGTTGTTGAATTTTTGACACGGTCCACTGTTTAATGCTGCGTTCACACCAAACGCGAATTGAGGGTCAAAATCGCGTCTACCGCGTCTAGTTTCACGCGCGTACATTTTGAATGCATTCGCGCGTCAGCAGAGAATTGGACGCGCGTAGAAATCGAGCGCTTGAAGCGAAATTGACGCGCGTTCAAGGCACTCCAGGAGAAATATGTCATAAAACACCACTCTGCCTCTTTTCATTTTCATTAAACATATATATTAAGCATTAATAGCCACACAAATGTGGTCCAGGCAACTCCTACATTATCTTCACTGCATGTATGTTTAAATATCCTTAAAATATAAAGTTATGAAACTTCTCTTTGCCCTCAGTCAAAACGATTTGGCAGACAACAAATTATATATTCATGAGAGCAAAGATCGTCCGTTAGATCCACACGAGACGAACCACTACAGGACATCAGAGCCAGCGGCAGACGCCAGAAGGACTGGCCGAGGAAAGGCTGCCTTCGCTGGGGTTATGAGCAGTGATTGCCTGGATCTCACAACTCCAAAAACACAAGATTATTTTTTTTAAATAGGCGCTCTCTTTATAAATAAACCACAGATTTGAGCTTTAAACAACTACATTCCCACCTGAAAACGTCTTAAAACTACATTTTGTGACACAATAGTACTGGTTTTAATTTATGCAAGGTTTCTCATACACGTCACTTTACCACGTGACAGCAGCGAGCCGGCTCCTGATTGGTTAACGCGGCGCGAATTGACGCCAAAGTTCAAATTTTTCAACTCGGGCGTCAGACGCGAATTCGCTTCAAACGCGTGAATACACAAAAGCACCATTCGCGTGTAACGCGCGTATCGCGCAAGACGCTCAATTCGCGTCCAATTCGCGCGAACTGGACGCGCGAATGAGGCGGATTCGTGTCCTTCGCGCCGCGCGTAACGCGCCTTCCGCGCCGCGGGACCACCAGACGCGCGTCAACGCGCCTTTCCATTGACTTAACATTGAAATCACTCGCGCCAGACGCTCAATTCGCGTTTGGTGTGAACGCAGCATTAGGGCTCTAAATCCATAAAAATTATTTTAAAATTTTCTGTATTCCATTTTTTTTCAGTTAATTTTTTATTTTTATGGTTAATTTAAATTTCAGTAATAAAAAAAAAACATGTCTAATTAATTAAAATCATGAAATACAATTTAACAACAGTTTTTTAAAAGTTTAATACAAATGACATGTTTGGGGCCCTATGAAATAAGTTTTTTCTTTTTAAATTCCGTTTGAATTTCTCTGAAGTTCTGTAAGCTTCCGGCAGGCTGCTTTCTGTATTCAACTTATGAAAAAAGCGTAACTATGACGTCGGACGTTGTGACGGATGTTGGCCGAGCCTCAGTCAGGTCAGTTTTGTGTGTGTATTCAATGGAATTTTTGTTTGCAGTAAGAAAAAAAACTCACAACAACATTATTTTCCCTTTACTGGACTCCATGTTCTTTTCCCTTTACTGGTCACATCTATCACAGAAGTAGCGTAAGCATTTTGAACTGCAAGAGACGTTATACTTTCTGCATAAGTTGAATACAGAAGGTGGTCTACCAGAAGCTAGATATTTTACTTTATAAAGTTTTAATATGGATTTTTTCCATATTTTCCTCACACAAAGCCATCGCTTCACTTCAGAAGGCCTTTATTGACCTCCTGGAGCCGTATGGATTACTTTTATAATGGGATGGATGCACTTTTTTGAGCTTCAAATTTTGGGCTGCCATTATAAAGCTTGGAAAAGCCAGGATATTTTTTTTATATAACTCCAATTGTATTCGTCTGAAAGAAGAATGTCATATACACCTAGGATGACTTGAGGGTGAGTAAATCATGGGGTAATTTTCATTTTTGGGTGAACTATCCCTTTAAAGGTATACGTTATCTGAGAGCATGCAAACAAAGACTGTTCTGGGGTGTGTTTCCCAAAAACAACAGGTCACGAGTTCCGTGGTTACCAAAAGAGTTCAACGGAACTTACGACCATAGTTGGCTAACAATCCTTTTGGGAAACGCATCCCTGATTGGCTGTCTTTTATAATTGATAGTTTTGTGGCACGCCCCATTTTTGCATTCATTTTCGACAAGTAGCTTGTCGCTGAATTGTTGTTGAATTTTCGACCCGGCCCACTGTTATACAGTTGGAAAAGAAAGGGAAGACCTGGAACAACAACAAACTACTGGAGATGCAACAACAAAAGACGAGCGCTTGTTTGTACATAACTTCTGTAGAGAAATAGCGCAGACACTGAACAAGGATGAAACTTTCAAGTGCAGGTGTCGAACAGGCTGTGCGTTCACATCAAAACTGTAGTAAACTTTGGGATTTAGCATATGCTATCAAAAGCTCAGCATGTTAGTACGCTAGGAGTGTCTCTAAGTTAGTTTTAGCTAACTAATTCTAGATAAGCTAACTAACTTGATAAATCAACCTCAGTAGTTGGTTGTTGGGCAGCTAGTCAGCTCTGTGCTTTGTTGACTTTTCTGTGTGCCTGAAATATGGATTACCTAAACTTGTAGAACATGTGTCTTGGGGTTTGAGGTTTCCGTCCAAATGGATGTCATCTGGTCACGAGCTGTGTTCTCATCCTGATCAGACTTTGACAGAGCTCCAGTTCTCTCGGACAGCCGCTGAGAGTCATGAGAGGAAGTGCTCTAGATTTCTCCTTGGGCTCTTTCCATTGCTTCCCTCGACATCCGTACACCGCCTCGCTCAGGAAGGGAATTGTATTGGGAATGTCTCCTGAGGGCCCCCAAGGGTGCAGCTGAGATTATAAATCATTATTATGTAATGTTATGGATTTGTCCTCTGGAAAGTGTAGGCGATTCAGAAAGTAGAGGAGTTGCAGTATGCAGGTAGTGGGCTCACAAAGAGCTCATTCCTCAGAAGCGTTTCATGCCGTTGTCAGTCCCGATGTTTCCTCCTGTTGCTTGGACACGGAAGACATGGAAGAGTGACAATTCATCACTTCCTGTTCCCTGTAGCTGACAGCTTAGGTGCTGATTCCTAAGGGCCTCAATATACTCATGACAAAGTTCTTTTTCGTTCTACGAACGATTAGGCGTAAATTAGGGTACCGACTTAGGTATCACGTGAAAAATGTGACGATACCAGCATTTCCCTCTAGCATTTTGAGCACTGTTGATTGGATTCTTAAACACCTCTGATTAACCATTGTGTTCACGCTCTCTCAACATATATGTCTGTGCTTGGCTACAATGATATATTAGACGCACTTTACCGAGCGCTTTACACATATACACACAGGAGTATGGATATACACACCTGTGTGGATCTGTGTAAGCGCTCAGTTAAGAGCATCAAAGATGTCTATTTACAACATGGTGTTTGAAGCGTTGATCATTGTAGCCAATCATAGACATATATGTTGAGTGCATGAACACAATGGCCAATCACAGACATATATGTTGAGCACGTGAACACAATGGCCAATCACAGACATATATGTTGAGCGCGTGAACACAATGGCCAATCACAGACATATATGTTGAGCGCGTGAACACAATGGCCAATCACAGACATATATGTTGAGCGCGTGAACACAATGGCCAATCACAGACATATATGTTGAGCAAGGGAACACAACGGCCAATCACAGACATATATGTTGAGCAAGGGAACACAATGGCCAATCACAGACACATATGTTGAGCAAGGGAACACAATGGCCAATCACAGACATATATGTTGAGCAAGGGAACACAATGGCCAATCACAGACATATATGTTGAGCACGTGAACACAATGGCCAATCACAGACACATATGTTGAGCAAGGGAACACAATGGCCAATCACAGACATATATGTTGAGTGCGTGAACACAATGGCCAATCACAGACATATATGTTGAGCACGTGAACACAATGGCCAATCACAGACATATATGTTGAGCGCGTGAACACAATGGCCAATCACAGACATATATGTTGAGCAAGGGAACACAACGGCCAATCACAGACATATATGTTGAGCAAGGGAACACAATGGCCAATCACAGACATATATGTTGAGCAAGGGAACACAATGGCCAATCACAGACATATATGTTGAGCACGTGAACACAATGGCCAATCACAGACACATATGTTGAGCAAGGGAACACAATGGCCAATCACAGACATATATGTTGAGTGCGTGAACACAATGGCCAATCACAGACATATATGTTGAGCACGTGAACACAATGGCCAATCACAGACACATATGTTGAGCGCGTGAACACAACGGCCAATCAGAGGTGTTTTAGAATCCATTCAACAGTGCTCAAAATGCTAGAGGGAAATGCTGGTATCCTTACCTTTTTTTAAAAAAAAATTCAGTACCGACTTTTTCACCTTTAAAAAAAAAAAAATTCAGTACCGAAATTGGTACTTTTGACAACACTAGTTAGCAAACATCCCAACGGTGCGTTTAGATGAATATGTAAATATGAGCTGCGTGCTTTACTCAATAACAAAATTAAAGTGCAACAAAGCTGATAGCAGTGAGAAAACGGCAGTTAAGAAAGCATCTGACCATAGCCATGTCAATTTGTTTGCACCAGCTCTGCAATTTGGCTCTCCAGCCAAGTCAAGCCACAATCATTTTTATACCACTTTATATAATCTATTGCTTTACAGTATTAAACATGAAAAAACAGTGTCATGTCTCTTTCAATTAGAATGACAACTCTAGTTTCTACAATAAAGCAGATCTCCAGTGTTACTCACGTCTGCCTTCGCCCGACCGAACAGAAGAAATAAACTAGAGAAGATTTCCATGTTAAAGAAGGCGGAGCCTCAGAGCCACACCCACCTATTATGTAATCACCATGGACCAATGGTAGTTCAAAGGTGTTTACCAGCCGGAGCAAACTTTTACAGAAATTTCACTTTGGCAAGCTGTTTTTATCACCAAAACGAACTCCAAACAAACTTGGTTTTGGCCTGATTTCGTTCGAAATTACGTCAGACCAGTTCATTCTTCGATTTTGAAGTATATCAGGACCTTAATTTCCATAGGATATGTTAGGATAACTACACTGGCCTTTTGCCCTTTTAGAGTTCTGTTTGGCTTTTGCCACTCTTTTCAAAGTCCTCGTGCTTCAGTTTTCTTCACTTTGAAAATGTAGCCTTTCAAAGAATACTTCATTTGAAAGAGTGCACGAACACAGGTGTGTGACGCATTTGCACTAGATAGTTTCATCCTTGTCCAGTGTCTGCGCTATTTCTCTTCCAAAGTGTCTTTGCACTGATTTAAACTAGTTGCGTTGTGTAAATATTTTACCGCCTAACACTAATGCTTGTCAAAGTTGTTGTCGCGTCTCCAGTTGTTTGTTGTTGTTACATACTATGCTGATTATAAAATTTACATCTCACATGTTCGCTAACCGTACATGTAAAAAATGTCGAATACTTTGGGCTTTATAAGTTTAGATCCAGAAGCAGAAGTTCTTTATGGAGGCTCCCTGACATTGTGTTTTAGGGTGTGAGCTTGCTAAGGTCTCTTGTAATGAAACCAATAGGACGCTTGGCATTTGAAACAGTTGTCAGGCACAAATGCCAAACTGATTTAGTCTACATCGTTGAGATTGTTTTAAACATCTATGGTATTTGGTGGATTTACAGGGTTAACCATTACTAATTCACTGTTGACATTGCTTAATTTGCTGATTTAATGTTGTAAAACATTTGAAAATGGTTTCTTTTAATGTTGTAATTTTTTTTAAATGGTTTAAATGAGAAACATGTAGTTGGTTTTAATACAGTAAAATATATTTTATTTGCCAGATATGTACAGTATATGTTGCAAGAGAGTTCTTGGTGCTGCTTCCCATTAGACTTGCTCATATATTATCAGTGCCGGGGTATGCCAGCCTCCGCAGAAAGACATGCTGTGATTTTAAGGCATTTTGATGCTTTGCATGGTGGCAGGGGTTTTGTAGGCATGTATCCGTTTCTTTCAAACTAGGTTTCGCAATCCTGTCACAACAACATGTAAATATTCCCAAGCTGTTTGTACAAAGGTTTTTTTTTTCTGTTGGAATATACCTCTTATTATTTCCCTACTTTTGGGTAACACTTTGAGTTCTCCAGCACGTCCTCTTTCATTTCTCACATTATATATATATTAGTGCTGTCAAACGATTAAAATATTTAATCGCGATTAATCGCATTAATGCCATAGTTAACTCACAATTAATCACAATTAATCGCACATTTTTATTTATTCTAAATGTCCCTTGATTTCTTTTTGTCCCATTATTTTTTCTTATTTTAATGCTCTTATCAACATAGAAAAGTGGATCGGCTTGCTTTGTTCAAATGTTTGTTTTATTGAAAACAACATTGGCATACTGTAGTGTTCGATTTCACACCAACATTCTCACTTGAAGCAGTCATTCACACTTGGAGCAAATAATCGCTCACACAATGTAACACTGTCCATCAATAAAAGGGTGAAAAAAAATACTTTGTTGCACAAACAGCCCCTTCAACAGCCCTTTTTAAGGGATCAAAACAGGGTGATACAAAATAAAATTACAAAGTGCACATGCAAGGTAAACTAGGACTCCGCCTATAGTGCAGTTAAACCAGGGGTCGCCAACTAGCGGACTCCGGTCCAAATCCGGACCGCGAAGCCTTTTGACGTAGGCTAATGAAACAGTTAACGTTGCAATGCTCACTGTTGCGTTCAGACTCAGACGCGCGGTCAAGCATGCAGGTACACCGGACGCGAATGACGCGACATGCACGCCGCTTAATTCGCGCCGCAGAATGTCTATTTGCGTCTTTGCATTGACTTAAATCACTCGCGCAAAACGCTTCATTCGCGTCCGGTGTGAATGCACCATCAGAGCAGAAAGCAGCGCTCAAGACAAGCACTTTTAGTTGAAGACCCCTGAGTTAAACCATGGCATAATACGTTTCTCATTTCGGCGTCTCACGCTTGCCATCCACGTCTACTCTTTTAATGGCCCAAACAAGTGTGGGCAGCCGCAGCGTGCCTGATGTTTTGTTTCCGGTCTAGCTACATCCGGAGTGGTGTTGTAGTTTTTCTAACGTTACTAGTTGCTGCAACAGCATGTGAAAAAACTACAAAGTTTGTTAGACCAAAAAGAACGTTAATCTCGCGATAAAAAAATTGACGCCGTTAAAATAGGTTTGCGTTAACGTCGTTAATAACGCGTTTAACTGACAGCACTAATATATATATATATATATATATATATATATATATATATATATATATATATATATATATATATATATATATATATTACCATTTGATGTTTCCTGAATTGTGTAATTTACGTTTCAATGTAACTGCTGTCAAGCCCTTGATGTGGTCCAGACAGTTCCCGCCATCTGATTGGCAGACATGTCAATGAGCGTTTTAATTCTGTGGTTATGGAATTTCTGTATTATGAAAAATGGAATTTATATAATAGGAAATTACCAAATATATATAGTTTTGTAAATAAATAAATATTGGTCCAAAGCAATTTTACAAAAAAATATTTATTAGTTTATTTTATGTTGTATCGCTGCTTTGGGGAAAATTTTTATTTAATTATTTATTAAAGTAAAATGTAAAGATCTGTTAGAACAATATTGTTGTTTTGTTTTATATATATTTTATTTAAGTGTTCTAAAGCTACTTTATTTATTGATTTATTTATTTATTGTTTGTTATTTTTTATTTTATGTTCTAAAGTTTATTTTGTTAATTTAATTTTAATTTAAATGTTCTGAATTTAAAAAAACTTTTTTTTTAAATAAGGCACAATATACTGTATTAATTTGACAGAATTTTCCGTCTTTGTTTTTTTTTACAGGTGTTTTACCTGTATTTAGAACTTTGTTGCGTTGTGTTTTAGGATTAACGGAAATGTTCGTAAAATTTACTGGATAATGTGGATAAAGTGGACGCCTTTGGTGCAAGAAAACGACTAATGGGGTCAAATATGTGTCAGAAATACATAGAACATGGCCCCTTTAAGATTTATTGTAGGAAAGGCTGGTCCCAGACTTGTTGAAATGGATAGATTATCTCCAAGGGAGGCCTCTGTGTCCATGTGTCATGCTGAAAATTGGGAAAGCCTCTGAGCTCATTACGGGAATCAAGTTAAAGAGATATGTTTGGGCTTGACCGGGCCTCGGGCTGTAGCTCACCAGACTCAAACCCCCATTTCACTTCCATCCTCTCCCCCGCTAATAACCAGTTTCAGTGACCTCCTCTCCAGCAGCTCCATACAAACCGTTTGCCCATATGCATGCTGGTATAATGACCAGTCTCTAATGGCAGGGTCCGCCGGAATCAAACACCCCACCGCAAGAGCTCCTTTGTTCTGTTAACAGTCCCCATTTAACCGAGTGACACATGGAGGAAGACAAGCATCACGACCTGTAATTAGACCTTAATGTGTTCAAAGTCACATTAAGTCGTGAAGCCAGTCGACATTTAGATGCTGAGTGAATTTTGCCCATGTAAAATTAGACTGCATAACAGAAACAAAAACAATGAATTCTTCTCTTTGGTCAGTATCCATTTGTTTTTAGAAGCATTTAGGGTTTTTTAGGTATGGAATAACTATTTAACATTAAGGCCTGTGCACAGCGGGAATATTTTCGCGCGTGCTTATCGCCAGCGTTTTCCAAGACGTTTTTCGGTGCGTCTTTGTGTTCACACCCAAACGATTTTCACTGGCGATTTGCCGAGTGAACGTGCAAATTCAAGTAGATGGCGCTCTCGGTACACAAGGTGGTGCTGCGCCACTTTACACTTCTGACACGCGCTTTTCACACAGAAGAAGAAAAACAGTATTTACGTGCTTGCCAAAACCATTCACACACTTTTTTCTAACTGGCAAGCAGCATTAGCAGCTCATCTTCTTTGTCTACTTACTTCCTCTTCGTCGTATCAATGTGAACTAAAGGCATGTGAACTAAAGCGCAGATCTCATAGGTCAGCCCTTTTTTTAACGCGCCGGGTCAAAACAAGAAAACGAACCCTAGGCGTTTTTTAATAAAAACGACGCTAATTACGCTTGCTGTTTTGCGCGTCGGTGTGTACACTCACATTGGCGCTCTGTTTAGTCACGAGGCGTTAAACGTATGAGATGAACGCGCGTGGAAATCGCCCCGGTGTGAACAGGGAAATAGTTTTCCTCGATAAAATGACAACAAAAGTTTGATAAATGTTCAATATAATGTTTATGCGACAAAAACGTAGCGAAATTACGCTAATGCGTGCATTTTTTTCACGTGGCGTGTATTTTGTCAATAGTTTTCAATGGGAGCGTCGCGTTTTTAAAAAATGTTTTACTGGTCACTGCGTTTTTGAGTAAAACGCAGCGCTCATCACTGTTACTTTTTACCCAGCCGTCCAATCACAGTGGAGGAGGGGCTGGACAAATATAACACAGACCAACCGCCACATTCTGCTAGTACAACGTCAACAGACGGCAACAACAAGCATAATAACGGAACAAAATAATTTAAAACAAGAGCCAGAGCAAATACTTTACATGGTATCAGCATTGTATCGGCATCGAAACAAAACAGAATCAAACTATCTCTGAAATGAGCAATGAAATCTTTTCTTTTCTGAAATTTTGGCCATAATTTAGACGACAACAGCGTTTTGGGGGCCTCAAAAAACGCTACCTTTTTGAAAACGATACATCTCAGTGTAAACTACAAAAACGCGAATCTGTGAAAATGGTGACGTCATGCACATGCATGATACGTGTTCAGTCTATAGGTGCGTAGTCTTTCTTTACAAAGTGGCATCGCCACCTACTGGCCTGTATTAAATGAGTAATTTAATTGTATTTTTGTTATAAAGCTATAGCAATTGTGCATTTGTATTTATACTATGCATTTAGGCTGCTGTTTTTCATACAAATACCATAGAAACCATATAGCAACATTTTACCATGGTAGTGAGGTGCTATATGTGCGATCAAAATGATCAAAATGTATGGGACTATGGATGACTAATGGTTAATAGAGTCCTGACTGAGACGGTCAGAATCTAAAAAAATTACCATATAAAAATGAACAATAATGAACAATAATTTACATCTGAGCCCAACTCAAGCTGCTTTTCAAGCTGTCAAATGTGCATTTCTAAGAGACAAAACATGTAATATTATTAATATTGCAGCCTGCACTGCAAACTGTGCCAAATATACACGTCATCAAAGTCAGGCAACACAAACCGGTTTCATGATTTGAAAGAATATAATTTTTTGGCCATATCGCACAGCCCTATTTAACAAGCAGGCTGTTTAGGGCTCCCAACATGAAGTGCTTAGACCAGCGGCGGTGATTCAGCAAGATCATAGTGATCATAGATCATAGTGTCCTTTGACTTCCTGTTTTTATCCCTTTTCATCTGTAGTGATTTGATTTCAGTGGCCAAGAAGGCAGGAATCTAATAATTTGTTTGTTCTGACGTTCTGATTTTATTTATTCATTTACGCATTATATAGACATAAAATAAATTTTTTTTTGGCAAATGTCTGTTGAGGCACTCGCATGTTCGAACCATTGCCTACAGCAGCAGTTTATGCCCTTGTTCTGACACCTTGAGTAGTGGTGGGCAACTTTATTGTTTTGTCAAGTTTGAATCTTTTTTGCCACAACCAACGGAGAAAAGGAATAAAGTTTAGTGAATTTTCCCAATATGCATACTTTTATGACGTATAAGCAGAGACGGATAATAGGTTAATTCCATCTTAGTTTGTAGCAACTTTTGACCTTCTGTCCGTTATTGCCCATCATTTCATATCACTCCTCTGTCACCCGTAAAAATAAGACTGGGAAAAAAAAGGTGTAAAAAATACTATACACAGAAACTTTAATCTACAGGTCCAGGTGTCCTGACTCACACAGGGCTTCAATAAGGATTAGCTTTGACTCCTTCCAAAGGTCCCTAATGAAAGGTAGGGATCTTTTGTTGCTTCTGGTGGAGGCCCGGGGGTCTGAATAGTAGCACGCAGCTCTGAAAGTGTCCTCATGCACCGTGACTGGGGCTCAACAACAGCCACCGGCCTTGGGAACGGACCAAACTCCGGTTGCCATGGAAACCTGCGGATGTGGAGCATGAAAAAGCGCCGCCTGCGAGTTACTAACGTAGCGTGGCAGCATCCCTCTTCACGTGTTAAAGCGCTAATCCTCTCTCTGCTCACAGCCTCCTCCTGACGATCTCGCTCTTTAACCACCGGCGGTATCAGAGGAGATCCAAAAAGCCTTCACTTCTCTCTCTGGCTCGCGGTAGAGCCTTTGGGTGCCCTGGACTTTTCATTCGCCGCTTTGGCATCGTATGCTGTAATGTCGTTCCAGACATTGCAGTGCATTTGAACATGGTATAGATGTGTTTAAGAGCAGAGACGGGCGTTTAAATGCAGTCTGCCAGTGGAGAGGCTTAAGAGGTTGGCTGTTCAATAGCGCTCTGCTGCTTTTGAGTGACATAAAGCGAGCGAGAGAACCGGAATGTGTTCGGAATACATTCCCCGCTCCGCGCCGATCAATGTGACCTACTGAACCCGCGCTATTAGTTTCTCATCAAGGCAACACATGACTGCGAGAAAACCTTTGTGTTTAAACTTGCTTCACCCGGACTTCAAGGTTAGACGGATTGTTCTTCTGATGTTACCTTGTTCCCTTGCTTTACGATAATTATTGTTACGTTGTTAGGCACATGATATGGTATTCAGCCACTTCTTTACAAATATATGCAAGCTTAATATGAACATCAGGAATAATAATAATACATTATTTCAAAAATTATAAATAAATCAATAATAATAATGTAATATAATAATGATGATAATATTAATAATAGTAATTGTTGTTTTTATTTTTGTTATTGTTATTGCTATTATTATTAATTTAAATAGTTTACTTTAAATGTATTATCATAATTAAAAAAAAATTTTAAATAATGTATTATATCAAGTAATGTATTATTATTATTATTATTATTAGTAGTAGTAGTAGTAGTAGTAGTAGTAGTAGTAATAATTATTGTTGTTATTTTTATTATTATTGCTGTTATTTTGTATTAATTTATTGAAATAATAGACTTTTTAAAATAATGTATTATATCAAGGAATAATTAGTAGTAGTAGTAGTAGTAGTAGTAGTAGTAGTAGTAGTAATAATAATAAATAATAATAATAATACAACTAAAACTTGTAAAAGTAACAAATTAATGTATTATTAAATTATTAATTTATATTAATGTATTATTAATTTAAAATGTAGTAATAATACATTAGTTCAAAAATTATAAATAAATAAACAATAACAATGTAATATAATAATAATAATATTACTAATAATAGTTGTTGTTAATATTATTGTTGTTATTTTTTCTATTGTTATTGCAATTATTATAATCTACTGTAATAATAATAACTTACTAATTATTATTAGTAATAATTGTTGTTACTTTTTTAATATTGCTGTTATTTTATTAATTTATTTAAATAATTCACTTTTTAAAATAATGTATTAAATCAAGAAATGTGTTGTTGTTGTTGTTATTATTATTAATATTAGTAGTAGTAGTAGTAGTAGTAGTAGTAGATTATACATTATACAAATTACTTTTTAAAATGTAATAATAAAAATACTACTACTAATAATAATAATAATACATTATTTAAACAATAAATACATTTCATAATGATAATAATACTTATAATAATAGTAAAAACAAGTATTGTTGTTATTGTTATTAATATTAATATTGTGTTTCTTCAATGTGACTATGTCTTTTGGGTTTTTTTGCCTGGATATCTAAGCACTAGCAGTAGGAGTTATTACATGTCTGTTCAAATCACAATATTTGGCAAAATAATCATTTTGTTTTTTAGTTTGTCATTCAAATCATGCAGCCCTATTTCTTAACCAGCAAGACCTCTGTTGTTAACCAGCTTCATCAGCTCAAGCTAAGTTTTGTTGGCTATGCCAGTGTGGCAATGCAGGAGCATTGTTCCTGATATATAAATCAACGCGGCATTCGCTCTGTTCTCCAGAAACGCCCTTATTTGCCAGCTATCCCACATCACTGCACTTCCTTTGAACATTGTGAAGTGAATAATGATTTGGAGGACAAGCTGCTGCTTTTTGCTTCTTGAAGCCAATTCAAACTTCAATTTTTCATTCTTTTTGCAAAGCTTTTAGTCTGAACTGTGAAAGGAAATGTGTATGCTTTGAGTCCTCTTTTCTCCCTTCAGAAAATAATGGTTGTTTCTGGTTTGTTTTGGACTCCCAGCATTTGCTTTTTTCATATTTAGTGCTGACTCTGGTTGTTGACCAATCATTAATCATTGCTGTGTCCATACAGTGAGAATACTGCCAGGCTAATAGAGAGTGGAGGGAAAGCATGAGTCTTGCATGAGTGCTTTATCTAACAGGCTCACTGAGTGGCCTGCTTTGTTTTTCTCTTATTCAGGCCCTGGCTGCATGGAGAGGGAAGTTTGACTTGTTTGCAGGTCAAGTGAACCCTTTGAGCAGGTAATCGGTAGATGAAAACAACATTTTAGCTTGAATTTGCTGGAGATGGCTCACTTTAGCAAAGCAAAGGCTTTATCCAAATTTGCAAACCTCTACATACACACACACATGAAAAAAATCCTAGTAGGGGTTAAACAAAACACAAATAATAATATATCAAATAAATTATTAAAAATATAAATGAATACATTGTTATTGGTCTGTATTTATTTTATTTTTTTATTGGCTGAAATTGGATATTTATTGTTGTAGCTCATTTACCTTTTTTATGTTTGATATTGTAATGCTTAAATTCACTTGTAGCATTCTAAACTGTTGATTTTAGGGTTTTATTGTTCATTAATATAGACAATATATAGTATAGAGTTTTAATATCAGCCAATAATCAGCTATGGACCATAATATTACAAATTTCTTCTTATTCGTTTTGGTACAGAATTTTGTGCAAAATTGCAAAATCATCTAGCCTAGAAATCTAGACGCACCCTAGGGTAGTGTAGCAACTCTCTGTTGGCTTGCGAGCTGGAAAAATCAAACTCTGGTCTGGCCAATCACATCGTGTATAGAGTCGGTGGGCGGGCTTAACATAATGACGGCAGAGTTGCAGCAGTTCCGCGTGCTACTCGTAAACAAAGAAGCTGGCGAACAGCCGTCTTTAGAATCGGCTTTGGCCGCGACTCTGGAAGACTTGGAGTTAAGCTTTTCTTTGAGAAAAGAACAAAGAACGGCACTGAAGTCATTCTTAAGAAAGGAAGATGTGTTTGAGTTTTGCCGACCGGATACGGCGAAAGTTTAACTATTAGTGTCGCGGAGCGGGAGTGTTACGGATACTCGGTGTTGCCATAGACAATAAATAAATTAATTTAGTAAATAAATATAAACAACATTTTTTTATACATCACACAACTATTTACAACACAACAGAGGTTGGCTTAGCTTGAGTTTTTGCTCTGGATTTTGTTGCTTTTATGAAAAAAAAACCTAATTTTTGCCTGTTTAGGTTCGTCACCTTCTCCATTGCATTTTTACATTTTTACCATTAAAGTTACTACACACAAATCCGTGTTTTTTTTGTTTGTTTGTTTTTTTGGGGGGGGGGGGGGGGGGGGGATATATTTCAGGGCTCAATGCTAAGGATTTTTTTCAGGGGTTCAAATTTTTACTTGCCCTGTCAGAATTTTCACTGACCCCACCACAAAAAAAAATGACAAATAAAATAGGCCTAGTATTGTTTTTGAGCCATATAAGCATTATAAAAAAAGTTAGGATATTAGTTTTTAGAGTCATAACCTTATTTATTTTGTTAAAGACCGTCAGTAATAAAATAAGAACAAATAATCAAATTATGAGCAAAAGCACAAATAAATACAGCAGAACAAACATATACAAATGAAATAAACAGTTATTTTCATGTAGGTCTAAACTAGATTGTCAGGTACAAAAATAGTAATCAAATGTAAAATATCAATGCATAGTCTGCATAAAATTATATGTCACTGCATAAAAATACAGATTAATCCTTATTAAAAGTTATTCAGTCAAGAGCAGTGAGTGATTTTTTTTTTTTTTCTTTTGTTATCTCAATATTTATATAGCAAATGACGATATTTTCCGGCTTTCCATGTGTGTTCACTGTTATACGGTAGGGGGCGCTGTAGCGCATTTCCTGCACGAGAACAGAATCTCCTGATCAAAACACTGCCGAAGAAGCAACGTGCGATATCATAAGCAGATGCATATGTAAAATAACGCGATCATCACCATTAAACAGCATATACATCACAACTGCCTAATGTTAATGAATGAACTGTCAACCCAGGACGAGTTATAGGACTGAAGCTTTGGGGTGTTGATGGACTCGATCTACAACATCTGTGTTTTGTTCATCGTTCAGACGTAACGTTAGTCTTTTACAAAAACGTGATTTTTTCAGCTTTATGCTCAAAATGTTGCTTTTTCATGAAACTTGCAACATTCAAGTGTTGATTAAAAAATAATATATGAAGCTGGAATAAAACAGTGGGTCTGTTCTTTCTTTTGATATATTGCCTGTTTAGATATTCTGTGGACCATTAAAACTTACAAACTTGACCATAAATGCTGGCGGTGACTGGCAAATTTCATGTTTACGTTGATTTAAAAGACCTAACCGACTATGTTTACGATGATACTCAACAAGACAGGCATTTTGATATAATTTTGTGAGAATATTCGCGCGCTGTGAGACGCGTGGCCGTGCGTGTGTGTGTGTGTTGTGTTGCTGCCCTTCGCGAGTGTCAAACTGAGAGACACTTTCTCGTCTATGAGCGCTTGAATATTTAAATTGGCAAGGCTTAAAAATGCGCAAATGATCAGTTTCCGTGAAGATGCATCTCTGGGAGTGTCTTTCACGCTGGCACTGAACCATCAGGCAATTCTTATTGTCGACCGTAATGACAAATATTTTTTGCCACTCATTCAGGGGGGGCGGGGGTCGTTTTGGGAGGGCGGGGCGACCCCCCTGAACAATGGTAGGGGAAACACTGGGCACCATATAATTTATAGGCTAATATAATAGATCTGTGAATATCTATGGTTCCATGAAGAACCTTTACAGGTCCCACTTTATATTAGGTGTCTTTTACTACCATGTACTAACATTTAAGATAATTTTATGCAATGACTTTAATATGGTTAGTTGCACGTAGTTATGCATTCTTTATAGTTATCGGAAAAGGTTTAAATGGATAGTTCACCAAAAAATTTAAAGGTCCCGTTCTTCGTGTTTTTTTGAAGCTTTGATTGTGTTTACAGTGTGCAATATAACATGTGTTCATGTTTCGCGTGTAAAAAAACACAGTATTTTTCACACAATGTACTTATCTGTGTACCGCTGTTTCCACTGTCCTAAAAACGGCTGGTGATTTCCTCTTTCTATGAAGTCCCTCCTTCAGAAACACGTAACGAGTTCTGATTGTGCAAGCGCTTACCGTGTTGTAATTCGACCGCAGCTTAGCGCACGTGCCAGCAGTTCCTGTGTTATGATTCGACAGCAGCTTAGCGCACGTTGGAAAGATCACGCCTCTTAACGGAGAGATGTATGCGTTCAATAATCTCTACAGCGTCCCTGGGAAAGCCAAACAAAGGTGATTTGACTCCTGGATGAAAATAACAGCGTCTCGACGACATGGCGATAAACACACTCAACGCAACAGTTCCTTTTCTCCACACGACCGTCCGCTTCTCCACGTGGGACAGCAACAAGACCGCGCCCCCTTTTTCGCGTTTCTTTGTGGGCGGAGGTTAGTCTGTTCTACTGCTCTACTGACGTAATTAAAGAAGGAAGTACCAGGATGTAGTCCAAGCCAGCCGTTCGCTGTAGGCTTTGAAAGGGAACTTCTGTTAAATAAAATATCTCGCTTGGCATTGAACTTTGAGCTTTATAATTTTACAGGTATTATTTATGCTCTAACAGCAACATTACACACTAACTAAAGTTTGAACAATGGGATCATGCGGAATGGGACCTTTAAATGTTGTCATCATCTACTCATGTTGTTCCAAACCTATATGGGTTTCTTTCTTCTGTTGAACACAAAAGATATTTTAAAGAATGTTGGTAACCAGACAGTTGATATGCTCCATTAATTATTATTTTTTTCCTACTATGGAAGTCGGTGGCTTTCGTCAACTGTTTGATTGCCAACATTCTTAAAAATATATTTTTTTTTGTTTGTGTTCAACAGAAGAAAGAAACTCATACAGGTTTGGAACAACTTGAGGCTGAGTAGGTGATGACAAAATGTTTATTTTTGGGTGAACTATCCCTTTAAAGGGGGGACCTATTATGCCCCTTTTTATAAGATGTAAAAGAAGTCTCTGATGTGAGTGTGTATGTGAAGGTTTAGCTCCTACCAGATCATTTTTATAGCATGTTAAACGTGCTAATTTTGGGGGGTGAGCAAAAATAGCCATTTTGTGTGCGTCCCTTTAAATGTAAATGAGCCCTTTCAAGCAGAAGGCGTAGCTTCAAGAGCTCATACTCAGGCAACAACAAAACAGGGCAATCTCACGCACTGAAAATGAAAAGTCAGTCATCTGACTGTACTGTTCATAATAAATACGCGTTTAAGAATTACATGGCGGGATAACGACATGGCTCTGGTTTCCTGGTGCCTTCACAGAGATTTCATAATTCCTGCTTCACGAGTGCGAATTTGGTGTGCTGTTCAGGGGGGAGGCCTCCAGGCTTGGAATATGGCCCGAACCCAGAGAACTCCCCCGTATCCCTGGCTGGGATAGGACCTAGCCGAGAGTGAGGAGTTGGTATACATATATATATACCTCCAATTGTACTGATTGAGTAGATCAGTTGAATGTGCTCCTACCGAACTTTGTTAATAAAACATAATTTAAATTGTGATTACGAGCTCGTCGCATTAAAGTAGGTGACTTCAAAGGGCATTCATGTGCAATTTTTAACTAGGAAACTTGTATTTACGATAATTCTGATAGAACGTGAGGGCAGCATCAGTGAAAACAGGCAGAGACAATGGCAGCTTTAGCAACATTTGCTGTAGAGTGCCAACAGGCTCTTTCAGAAAGGCAATTTGGAAGAACTCACAACATGTGACGTGTGATACTTACTTTGTCTGGATCTGAAGTTTGCATACAAAGCGTTGGTATTGATCCATCTTTCAGAATCAAACTTTCTGTCAATCCAGTGTTGAAAAGACCCTTGTTGGTAAAGCATTCTGGCACAAACGTATATGACTGTAGCGATTTTCTTCTGACCCCCACTCTGTTCATCAAATGCCTGTGAAAATTGTTCAGCTGTTAAATATTTTTATGTTCATATAAATATTTAAGTGTGTTAATATGCTGGAAAAACTCATTTGAAAGTGAGAACACATTTTATTTTGCATGCTCTTTTTCACCTTTTTTCCATGTCCAGGTGTCTATGGGAAGTATTGCTCTTTTCCTGTCTCAATCTGCTGTCCTATCAATGAAAACATAAAAAGAGAGAGAGAGAGAATAATCTCCCCATCAAGCCCTTTCTACAGACCCGGCCATCTTCAATGCCGCTAGCTGACAGATGGCCTTCTCTCATTGCTCTTTCAATTTTTTACAAGCAGTCTGATGCGATCAGACTCATTTCACCTCCCCACAAGACTCTCCACTGTAGCTCTCTGCAGGGAGGCTAGTGTAGGGAACACCTCAAGTGGACCGAGAAGTGTTAGTTAAGCCAAGTGTACACTACAAAAAAATAAGACTTTTTTGGACACTTGCGAAATATCATTCAAAGTATTACAACGTTTTAATCAATATTGTCTGTCTTAGATGCTCTCAAAAATGTAGAACAAGTGCGTAATAATAATTTATTATTATTTATTTAAATGTAATATAATGTTACGTTACATTACAGAACAAGTGTGTGCGATGTTAGTTTGGAATAATCTTTTCAATTTATCATTTATTGTAATTTATTATTATTATTATTTATTTAAATATATGGTAACACTTTACAATAAGGTCTCATTTGTTAGCATCTATTAACTAACATGAACTAACCACGAGCAATACATTTGTTACTGTGTTTGTTAATCTTTGTTAACGTTAGTTAATAAAAATACAGCTATTCATGGTTTGTTCATGTTAGTTTAAAATGCATTAACTAATGTTAACAAGATTTTAATAATGTATTAGTAAATTGTAAATTTGTTAGTTTGGAATAATGTTTTCAAATGTATTATTTGTTTTAATTTATTATTTATTTATTTAAATATAATATAATATTACTTCGTGCTACATAACATTATGTCCTTTACGTCACGTTACAATAAATTACAGAAAAAGTGTGTGCTATGTTAGTTTGAAATAATCTTTTCAAATGTATTATTTATTTTAACTTTTTATTGTTTATTTAAATATAATGTCACGTTACGTTAAGCCACATTATTGAAGTTAAAAGTAACAAAAAGACTTTAAAATACACAAAAATAGTTGGAATCTGAGTTTGTGTGTCTATATGTTGCTATATTTTGTGAACTAGTTGAGACGACCTTTGAGATAAAGTTAACACACTTGGGCTCTATAAGCCTCGAGTGTATATAGACAGGTAGGGGTGCTGTCATGGCAACAGTGGCTGTCGGGTGCAAATGTACATTCAGCAACATGTAACCGCAGTCACTTCCCACTCTCCTGGCTTTGATCAACAACACTCTCTATATTTTTCTTTCCCAGAGCCATGCGATACACAACGTCACGGTGTAGACAATACACTCAATCTCTGGCTGCCACAAGCTGTTTCTTTCCTCTCAGTCCGACTTTTACGATTGAAAACTGTGGTACACACAATCTAGTTTATCTAAACCTGTCAGATCCATTGAGACACACCATTTTTTTTAATGCTAACTCGCATAAACTCCTCGCTTGAGCGGCTTGACTCAATCTCAAAGCGTCCCTCTCGCTGTTCCTCGTGTTTAACCACGATCATGTTTCCAAACATCTCTTGTTCTTCGCTTTCAAGACCTACTCCATTACCTCAGTCATTGTCGAATCTTGATCGCTGTCCTTCACATTACAATCAGCAGGGGATGTCGACCCAGCTTTCTCTCCTTCTCTCTCTCTCTCTCTCTCTCTCTCTCTCTCTCTGTCCAATGCCCTTGTGGATAGTTGGTCAATGACGTGAATATTCTTTTTGAATGCAGTAATTTATTAAAAAATATATCATAATTTGCAATTCAATTCACACATGCAGTAAATTGAATTGTTCTGTGGTGCCTGAAATTACAGAAAATTACAGTAAAGAAAAAACTAGTTTGTCATAATCTTATATTTGTATTATATGCTTTAATTATTACATTATATTATAATAATTATATTATATTATACTATACTGTTTATATTTTTACTAAATGTTTTGTATACTGTATGTCAGGGTTTTTTCAGACACCAAGATGTTCGCAGCAGATCATTTAAGTCCTGTAAATTGCGAGGTGGGGCCTTCATGGATCGGATTTGTTTGTTCAGCACATCCCACAGATGCTCGATCGGATTGAGATCTGGGGAATTTGGAGGCCAAGTCAACACCTCAAACTCGTGCTCTTCAAACCATTCCTGAACCATTTTTGCTTTGTGTCAGGCGCATTATCCTGTGAAAGAGGCCACAGCCACCAGGGAATACCGTTTCCATGAAAGGGTGTACATGGTCTGCAACAATGTCTAGGTAGGTGGTACGTGTCAAAGTAAAATCCACATGGATGGCAGGACCCAAGGTTTTCCCAGCAGAACATTGCCCAAAGCATCACACTGCCTCCGCAGGCTTGTCTTCTTCCCATAGTGCATCCTGGTGCCATGTGTTCCCCAGGTAAGCGACGCATATGCACCCGGTCATCCAAGTGATGTAAAAGAAAACGTGATTCATCAGACCAGGCCACCTTCTTCCCTTGCTCCGTGGTCCAGTTCTGATGCTCATGTGCCCACTGTTGGCGCTTTCGGTAGTGGACAGGGGTCAGCATGGGCACCCTGACTGGTCTGCGGCTATGCTGCCCCATACACAACAAACTATGATGCACTGTGTATTCTGACACCTTTCTTTCAGAACCAGCATTAACTTCTTGAGCAATTTGAGCTACAGTAGCTCGTCTGTTTGATCGGACCACACGGGCCAGACTTCACTCCCCACGTGCATCAATGAACCTTGGAACCTCATGAACCAATGAACCTCAATGAACCATGACCCTGTCGCCGGTTCACCACTGTTCCTTCCTTGGACCATTTTTGATAGATAATGACCACTGCAGACCAGGAACATCCCACAAGAGCTGCTCTTTTGGAGATGCTCTGACCCAGTCATCTAGCCATTACAATTTGGCCCAACTCGCTCAAACCCTTTTTTCCTGCTTCTAACACATCAACTTTGAGGACAAAATGTTCACTCGCTGTCCAATATATCCCACCCACTAACAGGTGCCGTGATGAAGAGATAATCAGTGTTATTCACTTCATCTGTCAGTGGTCATAATGTAATGCCGGATCGGTGTGTAATATATATATTTAAATAAATGAATTAAAATGTGAACTCGTATTTTTTAATGTGTAAGGAATATATGGCGATACTTTTCACTTGATGGTTACATGACATTTTTAGAATCATTAAAACTTATATTGAAAATTATATAAAAGTTTCTCAAAACCAACATGAACTTGGCACGTGTTTTAAACAAGATTTTCAAAAGCTTTTTTTGTTTTCTTTATCATGTACACTCTTATTTGTCACTGACCCTGGTTCCCTGGTTGGAAGATTGCAGTGTTGTGATTTACTGTCCTTGGCAAGCAGCGTGGGATTTATGTTGCACAGGGCCGTTCGCGTGCGGCTCGCTGCTAATGGGTTAGAGGCTAGGCTAGCTGACTCGATTTAGTCAGCTCATGTTTTGATGTCATTTTCTTGGCTTTCTTTCTAAATTAATCATAGGCCTGTGTTAAACTTGTAATATCCTGTCGCCCTGTGGTGTTTTTAGTCCTCTCATGTACAATTGTATTTTAAAGTGACCTGAGACCTGCGTTATGTGTGTTACTCTGTCAAAAACGCACTCCATTTTAGTGGTTTTGGCACCCGTCTTGCAGTTCTACAACCGTATCTTTTAAAGATGCGAGATGTTCTCTGCGTCTCCTTTGAAGGTGCGGAACATTTTACCGCTGTTATGAGTTGGCGATTTGTCTGGAAACTGTTACGGTGAAACGAGAGATGTGACATTCGTAGTGTCTTTTTTAAACACATACATGATTTCCAACTAGAACAGTTGAAAATGTTTAGTTCTACTGTAACTCTAAACCACCACCTGTGGTTAGTTCAAAACAGTGTTCTGATCTAATACAAAATAAATCCCTTTTACATTTAATATGTGTGAAAATACCAATTCCCATACCTCATGAATCATAAAGTTGTATTAAGTTATATTCTATTGGACATTTGACCCTTAAACTCCTTATTATGTTGACCATGTGGATACAATGAGCACTTTCGAGGATTAATCATTTATCCTCAAGGACATGCTAAATATCTGTATGTAGAATATTTTTATGTCTGTAAAGTAGACCACAATTATTTTTGAATGGTTACAGTTTCTACACACATTTGCTTTGTTTGCTGAAGAATTTGAGTTCTTTATATGACATTTTTTGAGGCACTTGAGTTTAGTTTGCTGATGTTTTTGAGGTATTTGAGTTTCTTTTTGATTTTTTTGTGGGGGGTATTTGAGTTTTGTTTGCTGATATTTTTGAGATATTTGAGTTTCTTTTTGATTTTTTTGTTTTGAGGTATTTGAGTTTTTTGCACAGGTTTTTTATGTATTTGCTTTATATTTTTTATGAAGTTTTCGAGGTATTTGAGTTTCTTTTAGATTTTTTGTTTGTGGTATTTTAGTTTTGTTTGCTGAGGTTTTTTATGTATTTGCTTTATATTTTTTATGAAGTTTTCGAGGTATTTGAGTTTCTTTTTGATTTTTGTTTGAGGTATTTGAGTTTTGTTTGCGGAGGTTTTTGAGGTATTTGAGTTTTGTTTGCTGAGGTTTTTTTAGGTATTTGCTTTATCTTTTTATCAGGTTTTTGAGGCACTTGAGTTTTGTTTGCTGATGTTTTAGAGTTTTGTTTGCTGATGTTAAGATACAGGAGTTTTTTATGCTGATGTTTTGAGATACATGAGTTTTGTTTGCTGAGGTTTTTCAGTTATCCTTTTGATTTTTTTGTTTGAGGTATTTGAGTTTTGTTTGATGTTTTTGAGGAATTTGAGTTCTCTTTTTTATGAGGTTTTGTTTTCAAATTACTTGTTTGATGAGCTTGTGAGGTATTTGAGTTAGCCATCTTTCTGCTGAATATTTAAAACAATGCAACATTGTTGTAGCTACTTAAATCATTCAGTTGCCAACTCATTATGTGTCCACAACTAGGGGTATAAAACTTGAATATTGATACTTTCACATTGTGGTCAGACACAACTATCCTGTCTAAGTGGGCAGTTATTGTCTAGAATACGCTTGAGTAAGTGAACAAGAACTTATGCTGATAGTCAAAAGTCTGGCTACGTAAGAAATACTTGGTTATACTATGCTCTCCAGCACAAGTTTTCAGCCTGTGTATAAGAGGTTGCCCACTCTCAACAAGCTTTCCCTTCATTACTGTCACTGTATGCTTGCTTTCCATTGACATTTGCAGTTACATTACAGTCTCTGACATGTTTACGTTTGCAATACTGTATCTAAATGGGCAGGTCTAGAGGGAGAGGAGCAAAGTAGGGAAAGAGAGGGGTGGAGTATTAGTAATTGAGTCTTTTGTTTTGTTTTTTTTCTTCATGAGTGAGAGTGAGAAGGAGAGAGGACAGAAATAGCTTGGAACAACAGGCCAGTGTTTCTGCCTGATTTGATTACATTCCTGGCAGTGTGTTTTTATGTTTCGCTCTTGAGGGAGCCGCTGGAAGGTTACTGGAGATCAGCAAACCTGCTACCCCTCTTCTCTCCATCTTCCCGCTGACTGACATTCCCTCCGACAGCAGCCTGACGAGAAGTCTGCAGCATTTAGTTGTTGAAAAGCTTCCTGTGAGGTTAATTGATAATGCCAGCTGCCCGCCCCACATCACACTGCAGTTCTCCACCACTGAGACAGGAGGTCTGGCTGTCTCTTTCACCTCAAACCCTCAGTTTGGGTGGACTTTTTAAAACCACAGAAAAAAAAAAAAAAAAGACAGTTGAATATGAGTGATTTTGCCTCAAATCAATTAATGATCTTTCTAAAACCTCTGGATTTTAAATAATTATTTAAATGTAGTCATAAACCTTCATTATTGGCCATTCATCCTACAGGGTAATGAAAAGCCAGTAATAATTAAATAAATCTAATAAAATTAAATCAAATTTAATTGAATGTGTTGTTAAATATTTTAATTTAAAATACTTAAAGTAAATATTTTACGTCTAAAATATCTAAATGGGCTAAATCGTGACGCGAGTGTATCGTTACACCCCTAAGCACATGGTCCCATTGTTCTTGCGTACAGACTTGTTCATCCAAATATATATTAAAACATTTTCATTATTTAGGCTACTGATTCTCATGTCATTCCAAACCATTAACTTTTTCTTCTGTGGAACACAAAAGAAGCGATTTTGTCCATACCATGTTGATACCATGTTGTACCAAGTCGATGGAATCCAAAACAACATAGGATGCAATCAACTTTCATTGTATGGACAAAAAATATTTGAGACATTTTTCAAAATATGAATACATGAATACAGAATATATATCTGTCAGAATATCCATCTAATTTATTTGTGCATATCCCAATTTATAATCACAAGCAAGGCCTGACAAAGCACAAGCAAGGCCTGACAAGGCCTTGTTCAGCCTGACAAAAGTTTGGGAACCCCTGCTTTAGGTACATTTGTCGTCCAATAAGCAGAAGCGATCATATCCAATCCCCCAATTCTTAGACAGGTCTTAGACAGGTCACCCACCACAGCGTCTGATAGATAAGGCTCGCCATTGTGCAAAAACACCTTCATTTGTCTAGTGGTGGCCGTTTATTTGCCATCCTACAGTTTTTTTTTTTATGACTCACAAACATAAGCATGTTTGTAGAATACAGTGTGTCAAGAATTAACAGCAGTTAAGTAGTGATTGTTACCAATTAAGTGAACAGCACATAGACAGCCCAGTCTCACAATGGAAACATCATAGAAACGATGGTTAATGGGTTTTTTTTTTGTAGCCACTGAGTCAGAATAGCTTTTTATGTAGTGTTAAATCATAGAGAGCAGTTTGACTCCTGAATCTAGACTGTTAGAGAGTAAACTCTAGTATTGCGGAGCTGATATGTGGGGTTTTTTTGTAGTTAGTAGGACTCCCTACCCTGTGAGGTGTGGTTAAGCACTACAGACACTGTGGCCATGACAACCCAAGTGGGTGGGTGTATGAGTATATGCAGCTGTTAGGGTGGAGATGAGATGTTCTCTTCCTCTCTCACACTCATTCTCTCTGTGTCTCGTTCCTGTCTCTGTAATAAGATAAGGAGGGATTCTGAATGTATTATGTATTCTTAGTCTTAATGAATCCTCTCATGGGCTCTCGCTCTGTCTTCTCCCACAATATGTCCTGGGATCACAACCTAACGCTAATTAACTGGAAGTTTTACTTTGAAGGGCAGGAAGCTGCTTTTGGCATGAATGTCACTTTAAAAAGTACTGTGAAGTGAACATACCAGTTGTGACATAACGAAATGGCAAAGGCCTTGCTTGTGAATATAAATTGGGATATGCACAAATAAATTAGATGGATATTCTGACAGATATATATTCTGTATTCATGTATTCATATTTTGAAAAATGCCTCAAATGTTTTTTGTCCATACAATGAAAGTTGATTGCGTCCTATGTTGTTTTGGATTCCATCGACTTGGTACAACATGGTATCAACATGGTATGGACAAAAACGCTTCTTTTGTGTTCCAGTGAAGAAAAAGTCATAATGGTTTGGCATGACATGAGAATCAGTAGCCTAAATAATGAAAATGTTTTAATATATATTTGGATGAACAAGTCTGTACGCAAGAACAGTGGGACCATGTGCTTAGGGGTGTAACGATACACTCGTGTCACGATTCGATATGAATCGCGATACTGAACTCACGATACGATATGTATCACGATATTTTAAGCCAAAATAAAGAAGAGGGGGTTTTTATTTTTATTATTATTAAAATAATATTATTATTATTAGTGTATTATTATCAGGACCCACAAATATTCCCCCATTGCATTATTATACATTATATTCAACATTATATATAGTCATTTAATGTAATAATGTCACTGAAACTCCGTGAACTTTAATTTTTTTCCCTCATGCATTACTCGCGCTTTCAATGCTGGCAGCATTCGCTCCCAGTGCTCGCTATGTCCCGTCTCTCCCGCTATTAATGCACTATACATATAAGAATGAACCATCTAAAATGCTTTGAATAATCATACCATTAAAACTAAATGTGATCTGATGATTTAAATGATGTTTGCGCTTTCTCTAAGGAGTGCCGCTTTAAATGATGTTTGCGCTTTCACTAAGGAGTGCCGCTTTAAATAATGTTGGCGCTCTCACTTTGAAGAGTGCCGTTCAGATGATCAATGCAATCAATCACAGTTCTAATCGCAAGAAAACGTGTCAAAATGACTATTCTCAAACTGTAAATGTTTAGCTCATCCAAAAAATTTTATTCTGCGTTTACTCACTCTCATGTTATTTTTGCGCGTCACTCAATCATTTGAACGTCCGTGTTTACAGTATGCGCACCTGTAAGAATCTGTTCATCATAAACCATCGTTCGTGTTTCTTCAGAAGACATGGATTTGGATTATACACTCGATTAGTTCTTTTATGATGCCTTTATGACATTTATTTAATCTTTTAAGTTTGAGAGGAATGACTTTAAATGGAGGGACAGAAATCCCTCCGGCTTCATAAAGAATATCTTCATTTGTGTTTGGAAGTTAAACAAAAAACGACATGAGGGTGAGTACATGATGACAGAGTTTACATTTGTGGTAGCCTACATTTGTAAATTTGTGTTTGAGTGAATTATACCTTATAAATAGGCCTACTACAGCAAGTTTCAACTCTATATCGCGAATCTTATCGTTTCCATCAACAATACATATCGTCACATTTTATATCGCGATAAATTGTTTAACGATATATCGTTATACCCCTAGCTTGTAGTGCACTATAATTCACTGATAAAAGCGTCTGCAAAAGAATAAACTAGTAGATTTGTGTGCGTGTGTGTATAGATGTTTTAGATGTGTGTTGGGTGTTGTTTTCCGACTCCGCCTGACTGTTTGTTACTCTGCCCCCATGCTTGTTAGGAAAATCATGTCTCTGTAGACTTTCAGCTTGATCACAATGAGTCAATGTAAATCAGACTTAATCACACAGGAACCTCTGAAGATGAGAAGAGCTCTGGAAAGTGCTGAAAACACATGATATTGTTAACACATTGATTAACTTGAGAGATCCAACAAGTTTAAAAGAGGCCAAATTGCCATATGGTTGAGGGGGAATTTCGGTTAGGATTGGAAAATGAGAGTGAGAGAGCTGATGGTGAATGTTCTACATTGTGGGGTATTTTTAGAGTCTGAAGAGCCTCTTTTTTGCTTTTTCCCAGAGACAAGGATTTATCATTTCTGTCAGCTAGCATAGATCTAGCTTAGCACTTATATAGATGAATGAAAACTGAACCTCCTCAACTCAGAGGTTCTTTATAACAGCAATGCCATTAACACTCTCTAACCATATTTTCCTCTTTTTTTCTCTCTCTCTCTCTCACTCTTGCTTTCTTTGATATTCAGCTTTAATTAGCACTTTTAGCAACAGCACTGTAAACTATTAGCCTATGCCTTACTCTGGAAATGGCAATTTACAATACAATAGTGTGGCTGACTAGCCTATCTAGACCTATTTTTCTTTACGTATCTAGATATTTATAGCTGCAACTGATGCTGCAATTATCATGCTCCAAATGACTTGAATCCGATTGGGAAATTCATCTGATTAGGGTCAGGTAAACTTGAAACCAGCATAATTATATGGGATGTGAAGTTAAAACCAGTAGTTCTGTAGTTTAAGTATGTTCTGCACATCCCTGGCTACTACAGCAACTAAAAAATTTTTTACGACCAATTTTTTAGATGGTCAAAGTTCATAATTTATGATAATTAGGGTAAACGTACCTATTAAGCTCATGTACACATTAAGCACACCACTATCTTTGAGCTCAGATTATTAAAAAATATATATTTATCATCCTACTTGATGTCTTAACCAATTTATGTGTTTTTACTATATATCCAGTAATTTCAAGCTAATCAGACCATTGCACACTGAGACATGGGTATTCATGTGTTCACACTGTCTGGTGGCCCATTTGAAAGCTGTCTGAAAACTTTCAGCAAAAGAGTAGCCCCTTAAATGTGCATTTTTTAGATGTTTAAGGCTTTATTTTCGATAAGTATAACTTCTTACTGCAAAATTAAGAGATTAATGTTTATACTTTTGCATATTATAACCTGGAACCTGGATGTGGGAAATAATTACAGTTAGATCCAAAAGATAGTCTTAGCAACATAGCGCAGGTGCTACAGAACAGTTTTAGCTTACTAGCTCTATAAGATTGTGTACTACACTAATATATTACTTCACAGGCATTACTGGCTTGTACCTTTAAATTCATTATATTTACATTTTCAGTTTATTGATATTCTGTGGTTTTAAACTGCTGTATTTTTATAGACTTCATATTATTATAAGGTGAGCTTAAAGGGTGCACAACTATGAAAACCACATCTTCACTGTGATATCAATAAGAAAAAGTATAATTTCATAGATATTTTCAATAATAGCTGTTCATATTAAAATATATATGAACTTAATACATGACCTAGTTTATTTAGTTAGCAAAATTGTCCTTTTAAATGTAATTTAATAATATTTATTATTTAAAAAAGGTTGTGCTGTTCCAATAAAGCTCAGTGTTCTCCCTTTTAAGCTCATCCACATTAAACGTCTATGTAAATTCTTCACAAACAGACTTTAAATATTAACTTGTGGTTATCACTTCAAGTTAATCTTTATAAAATTATTCTTTAAAAATGTTGTTTAAAATAAACAAGATTTTTCCCCAAAAAACATATTGTGAGCTTAATGGCAATAGGGGTGTACTTAAAGGGTACAAACATGTACCCATTAAGCACAGCCCGACTTTTTGCATTTAATGATTTATATCTTAATTGAAATGTTTTGTCATTTAAAATAATATTAAATATTATTGTGTGAGAGATTAATATTTTATTATAATATAACTTATTGTACTCAAACCAATACCCTGTGCACTAAGATGTCTCAATGTAGATTTTGGTGAGCTTAATACGTTTACCCTAGTTGGTTCAAGCTGGTTTAGATGATTGACTTAAAGCTGGTGGTGCAAAGGCCTGGTAGACCATTTCCCCTCATTCTGGTCTATGCTGGTTTTGTGCTGATTTAGGTGTTACCAGCTTAGTTGTGATGCTGTCAAGTGAAATGACACGTTGATGTAATTGATTACGTTGATTACGTACTGTTTATGTTCATCCCTAATCCTCTGTCATGTTTCACACACAAAAAAACTGTCAGGTCTAGAGGGAGAGAAGCTATTTTACGAGCGTGCAACCCCATTCTATAACTGAACTGCATATTTTCAGGACTCACAACTAGGACTGTCACTTTACTTTCAGAATCGATTGCACAATCGATCAGACCAACCAACACAAGTTTCGAAAATGAAAATTGGGAATCGATTTTAACCAAATATGTACATTATTAATTTTAAACAAGCTAATTAAACAAATAAAAAAGATAGATGTAACAACTCACAAACAAGCAGATAAAGAAAATAAAGTATTCCGGAATTGCAGTAGGTGTTGCGAAAGTTAAAATACCCCTACCTTACGCAGCTGGCAATGAAGTACCTGAGTGTCCCTGGGACATCAGTGCGGTCGCAGCGTGTCTTCTCAACAGCTGGACATATAGTGAATAAAAAACGCTCTTCTCTGGACCATGAAAATGTTGATCAACTTGTTTTCCTGTCCAATATTTTGTAATAGGCCTAGCCTTATTTGCCCATTTCATTGTACGCCTGCCAAGCCTAAGTGTCGGTTACATTCAATAAAAAAAAACACATGGCCTGGTCTCAAGTAAGTCCATTTAAAGTTTCATTTTTGAACAGTTGTCTATAATGGATGGAATCATTACGTAAAATAATTTTGGAGATTTTGTAATAGCCTAAATTATAAACACAGCCCTGTTGTAGACTGCACTGCGACATATGTTTCTAATCAATACATTTTATATTAAAAAAAAACATTTTCAACCTCTTTTCATGGGCTACAATCGCCTATGTAGGCGAAATTTGTTTGACATTTCTAATCGTAAAACACAGCCACGTTGAAGCCTGCAGTAATGTTTTTCATTGATGTTATGGCAGTCCACTCTGCTTATTGTTTTTCGAGAATGTTGCACTCCTGTTTGTCATTGTGCACAAAACTTCACGCCAATAAATCATCAGAAATATTGCTGACCCTCTTTCGTCCTAATGCCTGTTAGTTGTCCGTGGATTGGCCTATATTTGCCGTTGAAAATGGAAACGTTTTTAGACATGGAAAGTCGATTTTACAATCGATTCAATGAACACTTATGTCTCAAAAATCGCAAAAGTGACAGCCGTACTCACAACCTCATTCTCAAACCCACACTGAATGAACTGAACCGTACTGGACAACTAGTTGTCTGACACATCATATAATGTGAGAGCCACAGTGAACTGTATAATCATGACGGGCTTAGTTAACTCGCAGAGATGGAGAAATTATTTGCATTCATCCACAGATCCACTGGAGATGCAGTGGGAGCTGTGCCCTTTATGGGGAAGCTTGTTCACCAAGGAAGTCTTGCTGTTTAAACTGGCTAAGAAGCCTCATGGTGATACCAGAACACCAGTATTCAAAACACTCCTATTTTTTCATCAAAGTAGGTCAACCTGTTAAGGGCACCTTGGCTAAAATGGTGGGAACACTTTTAATCAGCTACCATGTTTCTTGATCACTTTAGACTGGTATGACCTACAATTTCGAGCCAGGATGTAAAGTGATCTGAGAACTTTTGCTGATAGGCAGCACGACACCACAGAGAGGTGATTTAATGAGAATCTCATCTTGTGTCCACTTCACGTGCTACGTCTGCGATATTCTTTGAACCTCCTCCTCCGACAAGACCGCCAACCTCTCCTAAAATACGATTGACCCAATTACAGCACAATGATGTCTGCCATTTTATCAGAAAACCAAAAAATCAGCTCAGGGCTAAGAAGGCAGTGTCTTGAACAGATTTGACAATTATCTTTGTCTCCGGGTCAACATGCCATTGTCATTTGCATTCAGTACTAGAGCAGATATTTTCCACACTATCTGCTCAGCCGTATGTCTTTCCCATACAAATGGAAGGTTTTGAAACCCAAAAAATGGGTTTGTTTGCGCAAATAGCCTGACTGAATGATCAAACAATCAATTCCTGTTTGGGATCATCAGGCTTTGCCACTCTGTCCTGGTTTAGCTGGAGCATGTATTAATTTGGTACATCTGTAGTCCTTGAGGACTTGTCTATGTCCTTCCTTGTCCCATGGTGTCTCAGTGCTGTAGGGAGGGGCCAGATGTTCCAAAATATCTAATAACTAACCTTCGTCTTCTACTATAAAGACTAGATTTACCAGGTAAGAAGTTTGGCTGTTTATCAATGGTGAAGTTGGTTATTTTTTATGTTAAAAAGATTAAGGTTAGGGTTAATGTAATGTAGCCAAGTTGGACATGGACTCTATCAACCTTATCCCACACTAACCCTAACCTCAATATCAACCTACCATTGCCCTCTGATTTTAGGTGTAGGTTGGACGGAAATGGTAGGTTGATAAGAATGTGGATTTCTAGTCATTGTGAGAGAAAAAAAGGATGTGTTAGCAGTGAAGACCCAAGCTAGACTAAAGACCCACACTTAACTCACAACTAATGCAGTTCGTAAATCCGTTTACCACACAATGATTTTGTTCTTGGTGTAAATTAAGAAATGCAAAAATGATGGTTTCTTTAGTATTAAAGCTCAGGCCTTACACTGTTTGAGATGGTTCTTGATGCCCTGTTGCCATTCTCACAGTATTATCAATTAATTAACCTTATCCAAATGGCAATAGCGATTATTTGGACAGCTGTCCATTGCTGTGATACCTTTTGGGGGTGAGGCTGTTATTCTAAATCCGGTTGAGTGGGATTTAAACCAAGTCAGCCTGTAATTTCTTACAGCATATTGTTCCTGGACCAGCAATGCCCTACTTATCCTTGTAAGCATGATACACTGGTGAAGATATGATATGTTGGTCCTCATTCACAAGTCATTCTAGTCATTGTTCGATAAGGATGATGAAATGATCACCAAATTTTTGCACATTTAAAATGTTTTTTTTTGCTTTATAGATTACGAACAGGAATCCTACACAGATGCCTTGATAATATTGAACCACAAAATAATCTTTGTTTTCCTGTCCCTGCAAGGCAGAGTATTGTATGCATATGGTACATCCTGTCTCATATTTCTGCTCTAATCACAATGCACTTAAATTTCATGCTTAATGCATACAAGACGTGAACGCTTAAGATAGATAGGACTCCCTTTCGTTCCTGCAGCAACCAACAATACAGGAATCGCAATTAAGCAATGGCAATGATTCTGGGGTACAGGATAAATCAGACAAGGCTCTTTATGGCTCTTGTATTTATGAAGGGTGATTAATGTGTGTATGGAGAGGCAAGCTGTTTTTAAAGCCATATGATTTATGGTTTTTCAATTACTTCCAGTCTGATGACTCTGAGATTGTTAATATGGATGTCATCATTTGCAGTTTGGGGTTGCGTGTGGCTGTGGATCTAAACTAGGGCTGCAACGACGCGTCGACGTCGTCGGCACATTATTTACGTTCTAGAATGGAACAGAAGTTCTAGAATAATGGCAGCTTCTGCTCCCGGGCATAGTCAAAATGATAATTTATCATATAAAGCCAGACCGCGACATTCAAAAGTGTGGGAGTACTTTAAACAGAGCCGAATAAAACTGCGCTTTGTCCGCTCTGTAATGCCGGTTTCACACTGCGCGCGGTGGCAGAGCAGGAGCTGTGCGCGTGGAGAGCGGGAGCTTTCACACTGCCAATCAGTGTTGCCAAGTCCCGTTTTTTTCCGCGGAATTGGGATACTTCTACACTGTTGCCGCGGGCTGTGTCTCATGTCCGCGGGTTGAAGCGATCCCAACTATGCGAGATTTAGCCCCGGGAATTCGAATTTTAGCAGGCAGACACACATATTTAACCCCCCGAACGCGATGTTTACCAGAGAACCTCCCCGAAACGCGATTGGGCTTGTTTTGGGCTAGTTTTGAGTAACGAATGGGTGGGTTTTATTGTGAAAACCTGGCAACCCTGCTGCCAGTGTTCTCTCCATGGTTCTCTCGCGCAGCTGAACCGTGGCGCGTGTATTGCAACAGACGGTCACGGTCACATTTTCCGGTGTTCTTCTCCGACCCCAGTACGTCTCGTGCTTTTATTTATTATGGGCTGCATATATCTCCTGTTAATGCGACCTGGTTCCCCTCTGTCCCAAACACATATGCATAATAACATGCTGTATGTAGGTAGTTTGCATGATTAAAGTAACATTAAAGTTAAGATATGCCTCTAGCTTTAATCATTTAAATGTGTCTTTGAAGTTTGGGCAAAAACTTCTGGCAGCTTTAGTCGTTGTTTATGCACATGTATCTTCAAAATAGACGACTAGTTATACTATATTAAAACTATGCTGAAAGCTCCTGTATGTTAACATTTTGCAGATAAATACAAGTGCATTTTCGTTTACTATTGACACAAATCAATAAGTAAATCATACTCAACTACTATAGTAAACAACTTTTCCTAATTAGGCCTACTCTGTATACATTTTATGATGAATAGTATCATTATATATTATGTTTAAAAAGCTTCTTGTGTTCATATATTTCATTATAAAATGGCATACTATGTACACTAGCCTTCCTGAAATACAATTAATATTGTCATCATTCAAATAATATACAAATTCACTACCCTCTTTTAAATACAATAATCAGTAAAAAAGAATCATAAAATTAATCCGGAAAAATAATCGTTAGATTAGTCGACTAATCGAAAAAAATAATCGTTAGATTAGTCGACAGAAAAAATAATCGTTAGTTGCAGCTCTAATCTAAACACACAGTTAACATCAGTAATCGCTTACCATAAGAAAGGTAAACAGCTGTGGTGTCCAATGAGAACAGACATTGCTTTGCAATTAGGTGGTTGCTAGGGTCTTCTGGATGGATGCTAACCTATTGTTGTGTTGTGTTCTTTAAGACATTGCAATGCGGTTACTGAGTGTTTTGGCATGCCTGGCCATTGCTAGAGTGTTCTGGTTGTTGCTAAGGAGTTGCTATGTGGCTGCTAGGGGTTACTAAAGAGTTAAGGGTGGTTGCTAGGGTATTTTTAGGATGTTGCTAAGATGTGATTGTTGTTTTCTAGGGTGTTTTAGAGGAGCCTTTGCTAAGCAGTTGGGAGGGTATGCTGGGTGGTGGTTACTGTATTGCTCGGCATTTGCTTGAATGTTGTGGGTGGTATTCCTATGCAGTTACTAAGAGATTGCTAGGTGATTGCTAGGGGGTTAAGGGTTGTTGCTTACTTGCCCAGGTCTAAATAACCCAGCCCCTAGATTTCTATGAAATTACAGTATCTGATATGTTTAACCATGATTGCTGGTGTGTGGTGTTAGATTGAGTATGGCTTTCATGATTCCACATAGCACATTTCTTCCCATCATTTTCCTGTTATTTCTTTCCAATCACTGTCAATAGTGGGGGGAAAGGCTACAACATGAATCAAATCATAGGCATTTACTGATATGGCTTGATCAAAAAAGGCAAGCACGAACTGCACATGTAAGTGAACCAAGACAGCAGATGAAAAAATAAGCGAAGAGAGATGGAGCAGGAAATTACAGGGATACAGTCCAATAATGAGCCGCTTTGGTTCGGTTTCTTCAGATGATCCCAGTGATCTGAATGTCAGGGAGTGATATGCTGAATGGGGTTTGTGGAGATTTAAGAGCAAGTTCTCCTGTGAGGGGAAAAATCTGTTTCTTCTCAATCGTCTCATTTATTTTGTGTGTTTAGGTTGGGCAGGAGGGGTACCTAAGGGATAGTTCCCTAAAACATGAAAATTCTTTCATCATTTACTTACCTTCATGTCATTCAAAACAGAATTTATCGTATCGTTATTGCATGATTTATCGTTAAAAGATTCATATTATCACAGAAGTACTGAGATAAAAGTTTTCTAGTTTGGATATAAACACAGATGTCTACAGTAGTGATCAAAATAGAGTAAATCACCCTTTGAAAGTAGCATGATGCTTTAAATATCAATAACATTGTTACGCCAGTAGGTAGGGATGTGCGATTAATCGTAATTGACTTTCGATTTCGTTTTTGGCTTCCAATGATTATGAAAACAAAATAAGCGCTGTGAGATGCAGAACACGCATAAGCAGAGTATACAGCGGGCTTCAGATACGCGACACAAATATGTCAAAATTAGGGCTGGGCGATATGGCTGAAAACTGTATCACGATATAAGGGTTTCATACCGGTCGATATCGATAATTATTTATATGTTTTATGACCTATTTAAAATAAGGACCAGGAGAAAAATATTTTAATTAAAAAATATATATATTTTAAACTTAACCTTCCTCTGATTATAATCCCCTCAGTGATAAAGGCAGAAATGTCAACACAACCATGGAAAACACTCAAATAATTAAAATATAAACAAGTCTAAAATTTCAATTATCTCTTAACATTAAGGTGCAGTGCCTCCATTATCTATTTGTAACTGTTACCGTTTAAATGCTTTGTCATTAGGCACTGATGCAGAGTAACATTACTCTCCATGTAGTTTCAAAGGCTGAATCCGAAATCACCCCTATACCCTACATAGGGCACTATTTGAAGGGACAGCCATTTGTAGTGGTGTCCGAAACCATAGTGGCCTTTATTGAGTGCACTCATTCTATCCCACTTTGCACCGCAATAACGAGTGTACAGCCGATGTACACACAGCGGCTGTCCAAATTCGCTCACTCGTTTTTATTCACTCCTTCAAGTGAACTGTATCACTGGACTAAAGTAAGGAATAGTGACTGAGAGTTTAGGGGGCGATATCGGATTCAACCAAAGTCAAGAATAGCACAACGGCGAGCGTGTCGAGTATAAACACGTCCCCAAACAAGCGAGGCGCGCGCGCTGTCAGCGGAGGCTCGCGTTGCGTAGCCAGACGAAAGATTAACAAGGCTGGTAAAACAAGTTTGTGGTATTATCAGTCTTGGTGGGGACGACAGTCTTGCAGTCGACATTGGTCTAACTACAGTCAGACTTATACAATCCAAAAAACTGCCATACTGGTGAGCTGACTTGTTTTCCTGTTTTATTAACAATTTCCTCGCTCGTGGCGGCACTCATTTTCCACTTATCACTCCACGCCGGTTTTGTTTACTAAAGAATGAATCCAACACGAGACAACGATATGGCGCAACCATACTTGATACAGTTACATGATTGGCTGTTAGCCTGTCACTCCCTACGTTGCTTGGTTACCAGAGAGTGAGCGCCTTTGTTCATGCAACCAAACTTGCTTTGCAACCTCTGGTTTCTTCCGATGAAGAAAAAAAATGAACGGACGTTTTATCGAACGCATTTTTTATTGATATCGATTACGTGTTTATCGCAATACATATCGTTATCGTTTTATCGCACAGCCCTAGTCGAAATGTTGTTTTGGTAAGTATCCCCGTAAACACAGTCGGTTATGTTTTAAGCGAATGTAAAAACTGAGAACTGAGAGTGTGTATGTAAAAGTATATTGGATCTGTGTAGCTCTTAAAGTGAGTGCAGCCTAAATCTGCTGCAGTCATTATTGTTAATCAAACAACAAAAGACACTGCTCATGAAGGAATAAACTGTAGTTTTAATAAGGATTAGTCTATATTTAATGTATACAGCAGTTTTATTTTAGATTTGATTTACTTCATTCAATATCTGTTCTGAATACCAGTTAGTACATCTTCCTGAAAAACTTAAAGCACTATTTATTTCCTTTGTATTTTGTTCTGTTGTTGGTTTTGTTAGTAATTTTCTTTGTTCTTATTGTATTTCTGACTGTTTACTTGTCTTCTGTAACTGTTTTGAGGACTTTTACTTGCATTAACTAACCTAGTATTAGTTTTTGCTGAAGTATTGATAACTGTGAAATTTCGCTGACATTTAAAATGACTCCTATCATGAAATAAGACTTTGATCATATCACCCACCAATAATTGTGTTAAATAATCGTGATTTCAATATTGAGCAAAACAATCGTGATTGTGATTTTTCGCCATAATCGAGCAGCCCTACCTGTAGGTGGCAACAAGTGACTATTAAAAAATTATTTGCAATGAATCATTCATTCAAGAGATTTGTTCAAAAACACTGATATATCCAGTCATGAAAACAAGTGAAGTATTTATGAGTGAGTCATTGAATCATTCAATCAAAATTCATTAATAAACATTTTAAATAAACTGCAGCAATTAACATTTGGTCAGAACCTCTAGTAAATGACATGTTATTTTGTTCAGTTGTCTGTTTTGAGAAATGTCTCAATGTTCACAAAGGTCAAAAACATCTCTTTTGTGCATGGTGAGCTAATGACTTCTTTTTTTTTATATTCACTTTCAGGGTATTTATTTACATACTTAAAGAATGCCTCATTCTGAGCTCATGTCTAGTTTCACAATCTGTCGAGACTTTCAGTCAGAAATTCGCATGTGATCTGTGGAAAGTCATTGGTTAAAAAGCAGCATTATGTCTAGTGCATACCAGAGCAGCTAGGTAAAGCGGATGATCGCCGTGATACGGTGCTCTTGTGTTTGTGTGTGTTTGAGAGGGAGCGTGCTGTAGATCGCCCTCATGTCTCTCCATATCTCCATCTCCCTCAAAATATCCTGTTTGTCTTTCCAGACTAAAGTTCGCTCAGACCAACCCTAAATAGATTAGAGTGTTTTCATTTGACAAAAATATGATGAACAAGACCTATGATCGTCCCTCCATTTATTAAACCTTCGTCAATATTACCTTTGATATCGCCCTTCCTTTGTTGCGGTGCCAATGTTTATAATAAAAGTAAGTCTCACAAAGATAGGCCTTGTTTAACGCAACCATCCTGGTCTCTCATTGCTAGCAGCTGGCCGGTGATGTTTACAAATCACAGCTGGAGGTTCTTGGGTCCGTCTTTCTTAAGCTGTTCGGAATTCTTGCTCCGGTTCCGAGTGCAAACGCTTCCAGATTGTTTCTCTATGGGGCCTGACTCTCATACCAACCAGGGCATGAGAAAATGGTTTGGGAGTGCACATAGACACACATTCGCACACAGTGTGGTCATTAGCATCAGAGAAGTTTGTGACTCACTGCTTTAAGATGTTCAGAGAGGGAGGGTTATTTGGACATCTAGCAATACTGCCATTAAATGTATTAAGGAAGTTTCTAACAATTAAAAAACGGTCAAGTCTGTGGTACTGTCAGTCATTTCATGTGCGTAAACAGAATGCTCATAGCAACACATATTGAATGGTTTAGACTTAACAGAAGACAAATTGTACGTGCTGGCATCGCCGAACAGTTCTAGATGATCCGCAGCTTTAGACGTCATATGAGTCAATCACTTTGATGCATATTGTACACAAAAAAGGCAAGAGCTGATTGATTTTGCCAGACACAACCTGGCTTTTAGCAGTTCAAATCTGATTAGCTGCGTCCCAATTCATCCTTAAAAGGCTGCATTCGACAAAGAATAGAACAAGTGCATAGCATAGCCTATCCCAAGATTCATTGTTCACTGGTGACGAATGGATTTTTTTGAGAGAGAATGCCAAATCACACTTTTAAAGTATTAGGTTTCAACTTATTTGTTATATATAACTTATTTGAATATCTAACAATACAAGTGCTAAAAAAACCTGTTAAAATGTTGGCTTATATCTTGCTAAGATGGGTTTTTATAGATAGTTTATACTTTTTATTATTTACATAAATCGACCAAGGTGAACATATTTAGATAGTTGAATGTAACTTTCAAAAAAGTCCAGAACAAACTAGGGATGCCACAATTCTCAATATAATATTGAACCGTTCGGTATGACATTCACGGTTCAATACGCGCTTGTGAATTGCGGTTTTTCGGTTTTGCATTGAATTAATTATTTTTCTGCAAATTCTATCATTTTCCTCCATCCCAATACTGAACAACGCGACATACATTCACATCACACGTTAGTGGTAGAGTTATATTCACGGAACACTATAGTTATTCACAATCACGAATGTTCATTATTTGCATGCGTTTTAAAGCCTTACCGGCTCATTCGCGTGCGCGGTTTTAACATGCGCTTTTCTGAGCGCGTGCACTAAACGCCTGTCAAACATGTGATTACTGAACTAAGTAGTCGTCTAACTGCGCTAATACTGTCAAATACACACAAGGTTAACATAAACACAGTTGGATATGTCTAAAGTGAAAGTAAAATCGCGTGTGTCTATTAGATGCACGGAGGTCTTACATTGACAGCAGCAGCCTAGTGAACACGCGGTCCTTAAAGGGACAGTTCACCTCTTTATTATGTCATTATTTACTCACTCTAATATTGTTCCAAACCTGTATTCATTTCTCGATGACAATTTTCATTTTTGAACGAACTATCCCTTTAATGTTAAAATAACAACAAAAGACAAAGAGAAAATCACTCACTGCTCTTGACTGAAAAACTAATACAGTAGCTTTTAATAAGAATTTTTTAAGTGTAAGTATATTTTATAGTGAAGTCTATGTAGTGTATTATTTTTACATTTATTCATTCAATTTCATACTTAAATGCTGCTGTACAGCTCTGAGCTGCCAGTGTAAATCTTTATATATATTTATTTTATATTATACAATACACTAGGAATGTGTAGCTACAAGGTTTTTTTTTTAAAGTAAAGTTTAAAGTTTAAGTAAGGTTTTTCAATTATTTTAAGTAAAATGAAGAAAGAGTATTGCAATAAAAAATAGTCTTTTTTCTCATTAACCTCTTGCTGTTCCTGTCGCCTAAGAATAGAATAGCAAAAAACCGAACCGAACCGAAAACCGTGGTTAAAAACTGAGGTATGTATTGAAACATGGACTAACTGTATTGTTGCATCCCCAGGGCTCTACATAGCGACCATTTTGGGCGCATTTGCGCCTGAAAATTACTGCGTGCGACTGCGAAAAAATATTTAGGCGCACCGGTGTGAGTGACCCGATCGCTTCTCGTGAATAAATGTATAATACAATCGGAATAAAAACTAAAAACACTGACTGACTGAGCAACTGTTACGTTTCGTGCTGCAATCAACTGCTTTTCATGCCTTCTGTCAGCGGAGCATGTGCAAAAAACGTGTGCGACGGACTAACACTTCACAGATTAAAAGGTGAAACCACGGTCTATGAGTGAAACAGGCGTGACGCGGCCATGCACTTACCAGACGCCTCGCGGCTCGCGCTGATGTTTCTTTGCAGCCAAACTTAACTAGAAATACCACATTTGGATTATCATAAACAAGGTCGGAAATTAACAGGGGCTTGGGGCAAAAATGCCACCAAAAATGAATTAATATAAAATAATTTAAAAACGCTCCTGTATGAGTTCTTGATTTAATCTTTATCAGCTGCAGTCCATAACATTTATTGAGTTTAAAAATGACTAGATGCATATGAGTGAGTACATCATGAATCCATTTTCCAAACCGTGTTTTTATCTTACCCTGAATCACTACGGTACACATATAATAAGTGTTTCTATTCTGACTATTCCAGTTTGGTTCGCAGCGCTGCGGAGGAGCACAGTCCCTGCGTGACTCGCCAATCGCCATAGACACACACAGAGAGAAGTAGATCCGGCTGCAGTGTTCTTCCGCAAGATGCACGCAGTTCTGTTTATTAGCGCCAGAGCGCCAAAAGTCACGGACTGCTATTGCTCCGACTCGAGTATTGGCATGATTGCAAATGTGATACTGATCTCGTACAAAAGTCCAATAGACAAGTTAATATTAAGTAACAACGTTTTAGCCACAATAATGTTTATTTCGTGAAAATCAAAACAACACCAGTTGTGCATCTCCAAGCGGTTCGATCAAATGAATCTGCGTTTGAACGACTGAATCAATGACTCCCACATAGACTTGACGCCACCTACTGGCTGTTTTATTTTCATATTTATACTTTGCATGGACTTTTTATTTAAAATATAAATATTTTAACTAAGTTTAAGTTTAACTTGTACATAGCCTATTTCTAAATTCAAAAACTTATATTTAAAACATTTATACAACATTATTTACCCATGAGCTGCATGTAAATGTATCTAAACACCATTTCAGATAGAGCTTCTGCGCCACTTCTACTTTTGATGCGGATTTAATTTGATTGGTAACAGTCTGGTTGTGTCTTATTGCTCTAACTGAATTTATTGTTTAAATTAACATTTAAAAAAAAACCTTTTCTATTTTAAATGAAGAAATTGACAAAAGATGATGCATACATTTAATAAGATTAGAAAACATTGCTCTTATAATGGTAAAAATGCCCCTGGACATTAATTTAAAGGGACAAAGATCATCCTGTAATGGGAAAGTTATAATTGGAATACGTGTTATTGATCAGAAAGTGCTCCTAAATTTTTGACTGTGCTCCTAATTTTTTTCAATTAGGAGCACAAGTGCTCCTCAAGAAAAATGTTAGCGTAGAGCCCTGATCCCTAGAACAAACGTTACCGCAGCTGTCACAATCCTCTGTAGGCTAGACCATCCCATTTAACAACACTCGGTTGGACCTACCGTATTTGGATTTCGAAGACGTGGCCTTTGAAGTCTGTGTCTTTCGAAGGATGCAGCCTCTGATTTGGGACACGGCTATTGACTGTCTTTGCAATTTCCGAGATGTAAAAACTACTTTTCATCACTGTCAAAAACCTGTACAAGTTCTCCAGCTGCTACAATAAGGACTTCTGAACAACACTATTAAAAAAAAACTATTAATTGTATAAAGTATTGTTTTAGCTTATTTTAATGCTTGTTTTATCTTATTTGTTTTGTCTTATTTATGTCATCTTGGAAGTTAGAAGTTTGTTGAAGCCCCCTAGTGGGCCCCATACCCCTGGTTGAGAACCACTGACAAACATTTATGAATATTAAAATTTGTATATGTTGCTGTAAACTACTTTATTAAAAAATGGTAATAATAATTGAACAAAATCACAATGTTAAAATGATAATCACGATTAATTTCCTCAGAACTTATAATCGCGATTATTAATCTCAATTATTCTCATGTACTGATATCATATATATATATATATATTAGTGCTGTCAGTTAAACGCGTTATTAACGACGTTAACGCAAACCTATTTTAACGGCGTCAATTTTTTTATCGCGAGATTAACGTTCTTTTTGGTCTAACAAACTTTGTAGTGTTTTCACATGCTGTTGCAACAACTAGTAACGTTAGAAAAACTACAACACCACTCCGGATGTAGCTAGACCGGAAACAAAACATCAGGCACGCTGTGGCTGCCCGCACTCGTTTGGGCCATTAAAAGAGTAGACGTGGATGGCAAGCGTGAGACGCCGAAATGAGAAACGTATTAAGCCATGGTTTAACTCAGGGGTCTTCAACTAAAAGTGCTTGTCTTTAGCGCTGCTTTCTGCTCTGATGGTGCATTCACACCAGACGCGAATGAAGCGTTTTGCGCGAGTGATTTAAGTCAATGCAAAGACGCAAATAGACATTCTGCGGCGCGGATTAAGCGGCGTGCATGTCGCGTCATTCGCGTCCGGTGTGAACGCACCATCAGTCTCTTCTTCACTGCATGCTTGACCGCGCGTCTGGGTCTGAACGTAGTAACAGTGAGCATTGCAACGTGAACTGTTTCATTACGTCAAAAGGCTTCGCGGTCCGGATTCGGACCGGAGTCCGCTAGTTGGCGACCCCTGGTTTAACTGCACTATAGGCGGAGTCCTAGTTTACCTTGCATGTGCACTTTGTAATTTTATTTTGTATCACCCTGTTTTGATCCCTTAGAAAGGGCTGTTGAAGGGGCTGTTTGTGCAACAAAGTATTTGTTTCACCCTTTTATTGATGGGCAGTGTTACATTGTGTGAGATTATTTGCTCCAAGTGAGAATGTTGGTGTGAAATCGAACACTAAAGTATGCCAATGTTGTTTTCAATAAAACAAACATTTGAACAAAGCAAGCCGATCCACTTTTCTATGTTGAGAAGAGCATTAAAATAAGAAAAAATAATGGGACAAAAAGAAATCAAGGGACATTTAGAATAAATAAAAATGTGCGATTAATTGTGATTAATTGTGAGTTAACTATGACATTAATGCGATTAATCGCGATTAAATATTTTAATCGTTTGACAGCACTAATATATATATATTTCACAACTTTCATAGTTCTTGTCATATTTTATTACCATTTTCTAAACTACTGCGAAATAAACTGGGATAATGTGAGAAAATGTTGAAGGTTTGACTGTATAAATACATTTTGGTTTGACTGTATGTTTGTATGTGTGTATATATATATATATATATATATATATATATATATATATATATATATATATATATATATATATATATATATATATATATATATATATATATATATATATAATATATATATATATAATTTACCTGGCTCTATGATACATTATCTCCCCTGTATCCAAAATATTCCCAAACCATGGTCACCTTTCCTGTTTCTGTGCTTTCTTCCATGTCTTAACGATAAACCCACTCTGTTCTGTTCTCGCGTTACATTGCATTCAGATTTCACACTGAGGTGGCTGGTGGAAAAATTGTGCTTTCTGCACTTTGGAAATCAAGCACGCTCACACCTGAGGGGGGGACAAAATATCACAGATATAGCATAGATATATCGTTGTCTTTCTCTGCGATACAAGAATTGATACGCTGACACCAAATATCGATATTTTAATTAATAAAAGAAAGTGCTCATTTCCCTGCACCCAGCGTCGCTACTTCATGGCTCCTTAAGGTGACGCTCAGCACATGAATGAGGGTCTTTAACGGGATGGCGAACAGCAGTGTGAGTAAAATAATAGATGCCCCAGCCACATTTAAGTCCAAACCTTTTCACAGGCATTTTGTTTTCATAGTTAGATAGATATTGTGATGTATCATTATAGGATTGTCTAGCAATATATTGATTATCGCAGAATTGCTGTATCGTTATACTATCTGTATCGTGAGCCATGTATCGTATCATGAGGTACCCTGTGATTCCCAGCCCTATTCACATCACGATTCTTTTTCGATTTCGATAAATCGCACAGCCCTTATTTAGAGTACACTCCCCTTCCTATCACACACTCTTTAATGAATTCAGGACTAGTGGCCTCTGGGGCACTGCTCTTTGCTTTTGTTATTACTGCAAATCACTACACCACAATCCCTTCCAGATGGCCCATCTTCTCCCTCGGCCCAATTGAATTGCCAGTTTTTACGACTGCATCCCAAAGCATGTTTTCGTGCACCTTTTTGTCTGCATCCGGAAACTTCTTGCTTTTTTTTTTGTAAAATACAACAGCATAATTTAATATGGCCACTGTTGTAGAGAAGCTCTGCCTTTGTTTAGGGAGTATGCCCTCGAGAGGCACTTTAAAGTCCAACGTTAAAAGCAGATGATGCTCAAAAAGCATGGCAAATAGTTCATGTCTGTTGCTGAGGCGGGACTGGCTAATTAGCTTATCTTGCTGAACTTTCTGCTAGGGTCACAGACAAGATACATTTTCAAAAAGCAGAAGTTAGGACTGCAAAATTAATACAAAAATATGATTTTATCAAATGAATCAATAATGACGAGACAATTATCTATTTGTGAAAAGTGATTTTTAAAGCATTTTAAGTATATTTGCCATTTTCTTTCTATTTTTATGTATTTTATTTAATTAGAATTAATTTAATTTAATTATAGTTTCATTTATTTTATCTTTTTTGCTGTGTTTTTGTTGTGTTGGTTTTGTTTTTGGTTAAGCATTGTAACCAATCAGATTTTTCTACTGGGAGCTTAAATTTAATAACAGATCAGAATCAATTCACTAATGCAACAAAACTAGAATAGAAAAGATGAAATCGAAATTAATATCAAGGGAAATTATCAGCAAATATAATTTAGAGCGAGAATAGAGATATCCAAATGAAGGTAGCTTAACATTAAAGTTATATATCAAATATCTTTATTGTTTACAGTGCATCCGGAAAGTATAACATTTTCCACATTTTGTTATGTTACAGCCTTATTCCAAAATGGATTAAATTCATTATTTTTCTCAAAATTCTACAAACATTTCTCCATAATGACAATGTGAAAGAAGTTTGTTTGAAGTCTTTACAAATGTATTACAAATAAAAAATGAAAAAATCACATGTACATACAGTAAGTATTCACAGTCTTTGCCATGACAATCAAAATTAAACTCAGGTGCATCCTGTTTCCACTTATTATCCTTGAGATGTGTCTACAACTTGATTGGAGTCCACCTCTGGTAAATTCAGTTAATTGGACATGATTTGGATAGGCACACACCTGTCTATATAAGGTCCCACAGTTAACTGTGCATGTCAGAGCACAAACCAAGCCATGAAGTCCAAGGAGTTGTCTGTAGACCTCCGAGACTTGATTCTATCAAGGCACAGATCTGAGGAAGTGTACAGAAAACAATCTGCAGCATTGAAGGTCCCAGTGAGCACAGTGGCCTCCATCCTCTGTAAATGGAAGAAGTTTGGAACCTCCAGGACTCTTCCTAGAGCTGGTCACCTGTCCAAACTGAGCGATCGGGGGAGAAGGGCCTTAGTCAGTGAGGTGACCAAGAACCCGATGGTCACACTGACAGGGCTCCAGTGGTGGCAGCATCATGCTGTGGGGATGTTTTTCAGCGGCAGGAACTGGGAGACTAGTCAGGATCGAGGGAAAGATGAATGCAGCAATGTACAGATACATCCTTGATGAAAACCTGCTCCAGAGCGCTCTGGACCTCAGACTGGGGCGAAGGTTCATCTTCCAACAGGACAATGACCCTAAGCACACAGCTAAGATAACAAAGGAGTGGCTACGGGACAACTCTGTGAATGTCCTTGAGTGGCCCAGCCAGAGCCCAGACTTGAACCCGATTGAACTTCTCTGGAGAGATCTAAAAATGGCTGTGCACTGATGCTCCCTATCCAACCTGATGGAGCTTGAGAGGTCCTGCAAAGAAGAATGGGAGAAACTGCCCAAAAATAGGTGTGCCAAGCTTGTAGCATCATACTCAAAAATACTTAAGGCTGTAATTGGTGCCAAAGGTGCTTCAACAAAGTATTGAGCAAAGGCTGTGAATACTTATGTACATGTGATTTTTTTATTTTTTTTATTTTTATTTTAAATTTGCAAAGATTCCAAACAAACTTCTTTCACGTTGTCATAATTCATTTAATCCATTTTGGAATAAGGCTGTAACATAACAAAATGTGGAAAAAGTGAAGCACTGTGAATACTTAACGGATGCACTGTATCATTCTTCTCAAGTTCTGATTTAGACCTTGATTTTTATGGAGTCTGTGTCCGCAGAATTAAATTAAATTAAAATCAAATTAAATCTGTCGGAACAGATTTCACAGAAAATTGCGTAGTGTATGACGGGCACAAACTTTTTTTTTTTTTGCTTCAGGCTATATCCCCTTTCAGTCTTTACTGGTAAATTACTGGTAACAGATCATGTGGGAACAGGACCTTTTCAAAAAAATTCTATTTAAATATGCGCTAAAAGATCATCTTTGACCATTGTGCAACGCCTTGCAGCTTTTTCAATGTGTCGCGCTCTAGACCCAGCCTTCTTTTCCATTCATCAGCGTCTCGTGTTTTTAAGTGCAAAAATGCTTTCTGCTTGATCATCCCCTCATGCCTTTCACTCAGATGTCAAAATATGTTGTCAAATTGAACAGATAGTGAAACTAAAGTGCTTCTTCTTGTGCGGGTGATTGAAGACTTTAAACGCAGCATTTAGGTAAAGTAATTCTGGTAATTTTCTGGCAATTTATCGGGATTTATCCATCCAGTTGGAGGATATCAAAACATGTTTGATATTTTGAGCCGATTTTAGAACACATAAGTGTAAAATCTATTCAGATTTAAAAAAAATCGTATATAGTGTATGCCAACCATTAGCAAGCACATAGAATGTGGCAATGAGCTTTGGAATGCCGAGCGATATCCATTCCCCAAATGTTCATTCAAAGTGTGAAAAGTCACAAATTTTGTTTGAATTTTGGATAATTTTTATATTACCGTAGTGATTCCTGCTTTCCCATTGTCCCCCCGGAGTCAATTATTAGTGCATGTATTGTCACATGCTGTTGAGGGGTTGAGCAGTGTGAGAGGTGGAATGCTTTGAGCCTGGCTGGAGGTTCGGGAAGAAATGAAAGGTATTTTGCAGCGTCTGTCACGCAGGGCCAGAAGGAGAAATGGGAGTGCCCACAGTGAGGAGCTTCTGGGAGGTTGTAGACGAGAGATTAAGAGGGCAGGTGGTACCTTGCTTTGCTTGCCCTTTCACAGTCTTTCTTGTTCTCCATCTCTCAGACTCAGTGTCATACATGAGCCATAGTTGCCGTCATTTGCATTGTGCAGACCATTACATCAGCAAAGTCAGACGATTGTTCAGTTCAGCTCAAGTGTCAATAATGTACAAGAGTGTCACAAAAAAAACACAAGGAAAAATCAATTTGGCTCATTTGGTTTTCATGTTTGTTTTATATAATTAATTTTTATAAATATTATAAAATAAGTTAAAAACTATGTATATATTTTTAAAATTATTATTATTTTATTTACAAATAATCAGGAAGTTTTTGGGGTCACACCATATGACATTTTGCAACCTGAAATAACCTTCAATTTTCATAACAAGGTCAAATTATATGATATTTTAAAAGACTTACTATGGCCATTGTTTTGTCTGCACGCCAGTATATAAACATGTTTATACAAGCTACTTAAATGTCCTAATTGAACTACGGCCTAATCCTTGCTTAATCTAAGCCCTGTCTGTTAAACCAGGCCTTATTGACCTCACTAAAGCTAATTATTACTCGCATGCGGCATTTGGCAAGTGTTAATTTTGTTCTCATGTGTATACGTTTGTGTGGTCTCAGAGGTACTTCTCATCTAGACCACAAAACCTCTGCATGTCCCCTGTGTGCCCTGCTAGGAATGAAAGGACTATACAAAGCTATTCTCTCTACTTAATATTGTGTGTATGTGTGTGTGCGCACACTCAGGCTTGGTCGCTGAGTGAGTAGACAATATGGAGCTCGTTCACAAGTCCATTATCAAAAAAAAAAGATCCTCTCTGTCTTCCGTTGAAATATGCCCGGCCCTGGTGAGATAGGCTACTATCAGAGAGACACATCTCACTTCATACTCTACTCTCAGTCGCTTCAGCTGGACTGTCTGATTGAGATTCCCGGCTGTTCAGAATGGTTACTTTGATGATCTTTTAGTATTTACTTACATTTACAGTACAATCCAGTTTTGTAATTCAGTTTTATTTGATCATCATGTTTGATCTTTCTTTGGAGTCTGATCTTTATTATAAGCCTAATCTCTTTTGCAAGTCACATCTCTGGAATGAATCTTAACTCAGTTACGTGTCTGATCTCTGGATCTGGTTTCTCATCTGAGACTAATCTGTTATGAGTCAAATCTCTTAAACGATTCTGATCTCTCTTACAAATCATCTATGGTATAAATCTGATCTCAGTTTAGGGGTGTGCGATATATATCATCTGCGATAATATCGTAATTGTTGTTTTAACGATGTGCGATCTGACATTATCGATATCCCTCACACACACCCAGAGAGTGCACGCGCACACTACGTGATGTCGTTTTTTTTATTAGACTAGTGCGGGTGTGCATAAGAGTACACGCTTTCACTGCGTTCTATATTCATATCATATAATATAGTTAATAAGATATCACACAAAGATTGCAGTTTTTCAAATGTGATATTGATTTTATGCAAGTTTACTAAACAAGAAGTTAATATTAAGTGACTTACAGTTTAGACTTCCATATTGCCTGTATTTGCTCTATTTCGCCTACATACTGAATGAATCAGCTTTTTGAACGAATCAATTGAATCAATGATTCAATGACTAATATAGATTAAGATAGTCAAATGCTTCGTTCCTTGAATGAATCAGCTGTTTGAATGAATTGTTTGAATCTCAATGACTCACAAAGATAATGCAAAGATACATTTTGTTGATACTTATTTAATTTGATTGGTAACAGCCCTATTGTGTCTTATTATAAAACATTTTTATTAAATTTTTCATTAAGTTTTATTTACACAAAAGATGTAAAAAAAAAAATAATGTATCAAGGTAAAGATGATTTCTGTCACTTCTGTGAACTGACAAAGTACCAGCACAATAACACACTCAGCAAAATATTGTCTAATTATCGTTATCGTTATTTCTTTTTTTTTGTCAATATCACACACCCCTATCTCAGTTAAAAGTCAGATCTCTGAATCTGATCTCTTTCAGATCTGATATTTGCTATGAGTCTGATCTGTAACAAGTCTAATATCTGGTATAAATCCGATCTCTATTGCGAGTCTGATCTCTGGTAGGAGTCAAATCTTTTATATCTCAGTTACTAGTCAGATTTCTGCTTTGAATCTGATTTCTTGCAGATCTGATATCTGCTCTGAGTCAGATCTGTTACAAGTCAAATCTCTTATACGTATTTGATCTCAGCTGCGAGTCAAATCTCTAATACGATTCTGATCGCAGTTACAAATCAAATCTCTGGTACAAATCTCATGTCAGTTACAAGTGAGATTTCTGCTCTGAATTTGATCTCGGTCGCAAATCTGATTTCTACTCTCAGCCTGATGTTGGTTATGAGTCTGAATTTGTGACTTGTTGCTGGTCTCTGTTGACGTCTTTGAACTGTACTGTAGGAGCAAATCAACCGTACTACTGTAATTTTCAAATGTTCTGCTTGGCCTCCGTCTCTCTGTAACCACTTTTCCTGCTTTTTAAAACTTGAAGGTTTCTCTCTTGTGCAAAGATTACATTTCATAGATGTGATATTTGGTAGAGTTTGAGGGAGCTTTGGCTAAACACCCAGTTGGCAGTAGAATCTTTTCCTCTGCTCAGTATTTAAAGGGCAGTGCTGTTCTGCTAATCTAATAACTACATTACAGACGTCTCTTGACAGTAAGGAGCTCATATTGTAAGCCTACACAAAGCTCTGATCTTTCTCTTATCTTCAGTGGCAGGCATATTTCATTAATCGGTGCTAGAGTTGAACTGAATTGCAAATCACTTGCGTTCACATTTACTTCTGTTCCTGTTAATACAGATAAAAGCATGTTTTAATGTAGTTGTGTGGACCTCAAAGAATGTTGGTTGTTTCATAGAAATTGACCGATTTTTTTTCTTCTTCTTTACAGGTGTGCTAGTGGGCGCTCCCATTCGAGCAGCAGTCACGATGGTGGCCCTGTCGCTGAAGATTTGCGTGCGACAGTGCAATGTGGTCAAGACAATGCAGTTTGAGCCCTCAACTCCGGTTTACGACGCCTGTCGGATTATCAGAGAGAGAGTTCCAGAGGCCCAATCTGGACAAGGTAAGAGTCAGGTGTTTCCCGCCATTTTTATACTCTTCCACGAGAAATACAACCCCCTCCTTTGAAGTCAACATTAAATGAAATTTGCAAAGCTGTGGCTCTGCATGTTTGTTTGAATATCACATCCGGCCAGACACAGCAACACAAACAGCGGTGTGAGTTTTGGAAATGGGACTATCTTTTTGTTTGCATGTAATAAACGGAACTGGGAATGTTTATTTATTCATATTGACAAGAGATGCACAGGTCAACCGGCCATAAATGGGAACAAAATGTAATTTGTGTGAAAATGTTACAACATCTGTAAATAGGACATTAATACAGGCCAATGACGGGACACGCTGAAGACGGACGTAAAGACGAGAGCAGACGCGCTGGCAGATACTGAACAAAGCATTACAAATTCACTGTTCGCAATGCTCTAAATATTGGAAGAAAAATATAATTGTTGAATTTATGGCGGGGGTTTTTAATGTATCTCCGAAGGGAACTGACTGTCAGAAAAGTTTTGATTGCATTTCGATAGCATCTTTGTTTGGATTGTGATTAATACGCAGTGGTTGCCTCTAATTTCAAATTGCATATTTTTTTGTTTAAGGTCTTTTTGGCCTGTAAACAACAAATAAACAACAAATAAGGGTATTTTCACACTTGGGGGTCTGAACGCGGTTCGCATGATTTTTGGCCCATATGTGAACATTCCAAACGATCCCAGACTCCTTTAAAGCGAACCGAACCGAGACCCGAACCGTTCTCGGGAGGTGGTCTGGGTACGGTTCGAGCTCATCTTATGGTACGGTTCTCTAAAAACATGCAATTTGAACACAAACCGCTGGGCTTACTTGATTTTTCGGGGCTTTCGATCACGGGGCTTTAAATGAAATTGGCAGCCGGTATTGGACTCGGCCAATTTGTTCTTTAAAAAAAATCTGTGCATTCCTAATACTGACTTTGGCACTTTTTTTTTCACATGTTCTAAAAAAAATCTCTGGAATTACTGGGGATGAGTTTAAATACAGTACAACATGTTAGAGAAACTGAGAATTCTACTCTTTATATAAATATATATTGCTTAAACACACTAGGGGCATGGTCTAAATTTAAAGGGTTAGTTCACCCAAAAATTTAAATTGTGTCATTAATTACTTACCCTCATGTCGTTCGACACCCGTAAGACCTCCGTTCATCTTTGGAACAGAAATGAAGATATTTTAGTTGAAATCTGATGGCTCTGAAAGGCCTCCATTGGCACAATGGCACTTTACACTCTCAAGACCCTTAAAAGGAACTAAAGACGTCGTTACAGAGTCCATCTCACTACAGTGGTTCTAAAATAACTTTATGAATTGGCGATAATAGTTTTTGTGCACAAAAAAACCCTAAATAACGACTTATATAGTGATGACGATTTCAAAACAAGGCATCATGAAGCTTCGAAGCGTTATGAATCAGCGAGCCGAATCATGATTCGGATCGCGTGTCAAACCCATAGACCGTAAAAAAATATGGACGACGCGACTTCATTGACTTCGCTGACCAAAGTTGAAGCTTTCATCTTGGGACCGAGTCTGCGCAGTAGCGATCTCGGGACCGGAGTTGCGCAGTAGAGAACAGGAAGTAGAGGCGCGATTATCGATTATCAAAAGCCCGCCCACACTCTCGCAGATGCAGAACAATTAATTATGTTGGTGTGAAATAAACAGTTATGGAAGTGTAGAAATTAAAGCTAAAGCTCCAATCTCCTCCCAAAAATCCAGAAAAAAGTCAGTTAGTGCCTCAGTGACAAGTTCACTCAGAGAAGCCGTCAATCTCAGCTGTCAATCATGACGTCACACCCCCCGTTTTTATAGCATCAAATAACTCACTAAAACTAAACTTATTTAAAAAACGAACACTTGAAATGAAATTATTGTAATAAAAACTGCCTAAAATGACAGAAACCATCTTTAGGAAACAATTATTTGAAGTGTAATTAAATTGTTTAGTGTGTCTCGCGCCCATTCAAATACATGGACAGGCGGGGTTTAGGAGCTATACTGGGACCGGCCACCGGGGGGCGATCGAGGCG
>NC_137121.1:25290065-25455065 GCF_949357685.1 Gobio gobio
AAAGTAACTGTGGCAACACTGATCAGATCACAGAAATACACTATACGCCCAAATAAAACTTATATTTTACACAATGTTTGTAAACAATATATAATATGAGTATTTATTAAAGTATATAAAATAATTATACACATAAACCATATTGATATTCATTATCTATATTATTTTTAGTGCTGGGGAAATATTAATTGTGATTAATCGCATCCAAAATAAAAGTTTGTGTTTATTTTACATAATATATGTGTGTACTGTGTATAATTATGTATATATAAATACACACACATGAATGTATATATTTAAGAAATCTTTTTATAATAAAAAAATTATATATAAATAAGACAAATTATATATACAGATATACATGCAAACATATCTTAAATATGTACGTGTGTGTTTTTAATATATAATATATATAATAATTATACACAGTACACACACATATATTATGTAAACACAAACTTTTATTTTGGATGCGAATGATCACAAATAATTTTTCCCCAGAACTAATAAATGTATAAACAAAATACGGGATTTCACTTACTTTTGCATGTTTTGGAACTTTCCAATAACTTTATTTATTATTTAATGTTATTATTATAAATATTGCACGCACCATAGACCTTATAAATTGTATACGCACCTTAAAAAAGAAAAAAAATAGTAACGTTATTATTATTTATTATTATTTTTATTATGATTATTACATTACCGTGATTGAGAAAATACATTTCTGTCAAAAAGTGGTGTTTTTTGGGGGGTTGACATGATATGCCGTAAGCAACGTCATTATTATTATTATGATTAAGATTACATTACCGAAAATACATTTCTGTCAAAAAACGTTTTTCGTTGTTTTTTGGGTTGACACGTGATATTCCGTAAGTAACGTCATTATTATTATGATTATTTCATTACCGTGATTGAGAAAACACATTTGTCAAAAAGAGCTGTTATTTTGGTTGACACATGATATGCCGTAACCATTGGCTGTAACGTTCACATGACGTCGTCCCTCCCGTCAGCCATTCAGAACCCAGGACTTTTGCCGCTGTTTAGAGCGCCATGTTTCAATGGACATACACTGTTATCAATATATTTACTGTAATATCGCTTTTAACCCGGAATAAACTAGTTTTACCATCTGTAACGGCTGGACAGACATTCGCTGACCGTTTATTTATCATACTCGTGTAATTTCATATCAATACTGAGCTCGTGAGCTCACCGAGACACTGTAATGTTCCTCATAGAAGCTCTTCATTTGGGATTATTGTGTTAATGTAGCTCAGTGGCGACTCTTGAAAGGCTTTAAAGGTAAGCAGAGACTATTTAAGAACACATACCGTTTGTATACGGAAGTTCCTATAAACTAGTGCTAAATGAACGAGCTACTGCTGCGAATAACGTATCATGGGTCGCAGAGAAACTTTATATAATGTCTATGTATCATTAACAATGTTTTATGATGCTACATACGTACACGCACATATAGGAAAGCAGTTGGTCTCGGTTTTTATCAGTTAGACTGGTTAAATGAAGTGTAAGTGAACAGATTGCTGTCATTTCCTGTCTCAGGTGTGTCATTTCTCCTCTCAGGTCAGCAGGATGTCCATTGACTTTGACAGTGCTGCTTTGCAGACCCAGCAGGAGGAAGAGGAGTTTGATCAGGAAGACTATGCCAGAGAGCAAGAGGTAAGTTATCTGTCCTGTTACTGAACACTGGATCATTTATGTCACAGAAATACACAAACACACCCACCAGACTGACATCTGTTGAGAAAACACATCTACTGCTCTGCATACTTGGACAAACATTTTTTGCATGTTTTGGAACTTTACAATAAAAATATTTTTATATTACACATATTGGTAACACTTTACGATAAGGTCTCATTTGTTAACATTAGTCAATGCATTAACTAACATGACCTAACTCAGTTAATTTTTTTCAGCTGTTATTAACCTTGGTTAATGTTAGTTACTAAAATGTTCATGTTCCATATGAGCCAAAAATACGTTTTCTGGCTTTTCTCAGTCTAGAAGGCACCAACTTCTAAAATAATTTCACATTTCTACTACATAAATGACCCAATTTAAATACACATTCATCTTTCCAGCGGTGAAGTACCCCTTTAAGGACTGATTATTTTAATCCAGTAGATTAATCTAAGTATAAATGTTAAATTAGACCTGTCAGTGAGATTGGAAGCTCAAAGAGTTTTTTTATGTCATAGTTTTTACTTTTTTTGTCATAGTTTTGACTTTTCATCTTATGACTTCTGCTGAAATGACTTGTGTCTGAAATCGAATACTTCCCTATTATATAGTATGCTAAAACGGTACGCCAAAAGTCCAAATACATACTGGTATTCAATAAAACAGTAGGTGAGAATTACCCAGATGACCTACTACTTCCGGTGATATTATGAAGTGCGCATTAACAGGACACTTTACCATCTCATGAGGCCACGGAGAGGATTTATGAATGGAAGTGAAGGGACGTGACTGACGCTGGTAAGGTCTCGTGACCATAAGAACATGGCAGATGTAGTACATCCAAATTTTCTTCATGCTACCCATATTCATACTAAATAGAACATATTTTTAAACGATCAAAGTAAATTCAAAGCGCTAGTGTCATAATTTCAACCTTTTATGTCATAATTAAGATTTACAAATTTACACAATTTTCTTGTGTGGGAGAAACCCATAATTACTTTCTACTGAGGACAACAATTTAAAAAAGTGTCAACATCTGTCTATTATTTATATCCAATTCATTTTTTGTTTTCAGAAAATATAATAATATATAAAATAGACTCTTGTGATTCCACATGGGATTAATAAACAATGTATCTTTCAGTCTGTTAATGTCTGTCTGTACTGAAAGCATTGATTGCATATGAATGGGAACTATTTTCAGTATTTTCACAACTACACACTGTCGGCCATGATTTGACCATCTGAGTCAAATTTTGAGAATCCTAAAAGATTCATCAGTTCCTAGGACAAACTCTGAAGTCTTTGATTCCTAGTTTGACATGTTCACCGTCAGCCGATTAAAGGTGAACTATGTAGGATTTTTGCAGTAAAACATCCAGAAACCACTAGGCCAGTGTTATATATTTTGTTCAGTTGAGTACTTAGAATATCCCAAATGTTTTCAACTATTTGTAAATCGTGAGAAATTGCTATTTTAACCGAGGAACCGGGACGTGTGAGCTATGCGTGTGAGGGAGTCGCCTGTCGATTGCGTCATATCTGCGTCACCCTCGGTCTCCGGTTTTATTCAGTGAAACACTTTACTCTCACTGCAGTGTGAACAAGTGTCATAGCAGCCGCCGAGCGAACGTCATAACTTCCTTTTCAACACACTCAGATATATCTAATACGATAAACAGAGCTGCGTTACCTCACACTCCGCACTGGAGAAGAGGAAGTGCCGCCGGCGACCGTGTCATAATAAAAGTCCCGCCAGCGACTATGCCATAATAACAGTCCCGCTCTTCAATCCCTCCTGCGGCCTTGCTCAGCTCCACAACACTCGCTCCTGCTCTGCTTCATACTACAGTAATGTTAATAATCGCATCCATGAACATGATTTCTGCCCGAGTCCTATCCTGACTCTTTTCCACAGGCTGTGAGGTGAAGACCACATGTCCCAAGATTCTGCGCTCAAACGTGCCGTCATCAAACTACGCCTTTGTTTTGAACAGGCGACCTCTAGTGGACGGAAAAGTTACATAGTGTAGCTTTAATGACTGTTGCGATCATATTTTATTGACAATTTTGGCAGTGTAGGAAGATTGGCTGCCAAATCAAAAACCAATAACCCCAATAACCTATTGCATTTGGCAGACGCTTTTATCCAAAGCGACTTACATTGCATTCAAGGTACACTTGCTTTCCCTGGGAATCGGACCCATGACCTTGGCATTGCTAGCGCCACACTCTACCTTTTGAGCTACAGGAAAGCAATAGGAAAACCAATAGGAGTGCAGAACCTGAAGACACAACTAGTGAGGCAACAACAAACCACCACTTACTCCACACATCATCATCTTTTTTCCCCCGTTTTCTTTTCTAGACAAGTCATGATCAAAATTAGAGATTGTTTTTGTTTGCTAGCCACCATTTCAATCCTGCATGTAAATGTAGCTCACAGTCACTGAACGTGTCACGGATTGATGATGTGAAACTCCTGACGAGTCTTCTTGTGTGCAGCATTTATATGCTTCTCATTTTAAACTATCGTTCAAACGTTTGGGGTTAGTAAGAATGTTTGTTTGTTTGTTTTTTGAAAGAAATAGATATTCAGCAAGGATGCATAAAACTGATTTAAAGGTGTGATAGGAAAGACATTTATAATATTGCACAAAAAGTACATTTCAAATACAGTGGGGCAAAAATTGTGCAAGTTCTCCCACTTAAAAAGATGAGAGAGACCTGTAATTTTCATCATAGGTACACTTCAACTATAAGAGACAGAATGAGAAAAATCCAGAAAAGCACATTGTCTGATTTTTAAAGATTTTATTTGCAAATTATGGTGGAAAATAAGTATTTGGTCAATAACAAGTTAATCTCGATACTTTGTTATATACCCTTTGTTGGCAATGACAGAGGTCAAACGTTTTCTGTAAGTCTCCACAAGGTTTTTACACTCTGTTGCTGGTAGTTTGGCCCATTCCTTCATGCAGATCTCCTCTAGAGCAGTGATGTTTTGGGGCTGTCGCTGGGAAACACGGATTTTCAGCTCCCTCCAAAGATTTTCTATGGGGTTGAGATCTGGAGACTGGCTAGGCCACTCCAGGACCTTGAAATGCTTCTTACGAAGCCACTCCTTCGTTGCCCGGGCGGTGTGTTTGGGATCATTGTCATGCTGAAAGACCCAGCCACGTTTCATCTTCAATGCCCTTGCTGATGGAAGGAGGTTTTTACTCAAAATCTCATGATACATGGCCCCATTCATTCTTTCCTTTACACGGATCAGTCGTCCTGGTCCCTTTGCAGAAAAACAGCCCCAAAGCATGATGTTTCCACCCCCATGCTTCACAGTAGGTGTGGTGTTCTTTGGATGCAACTCAGCATTCTTTCTCCTCCAAACACGACAAGTTCAGTTTTTTACCAAAAAGTTCTATTTTGGTTTCATTTGACCATATGACATTCTCACAATCCTCTTCTGGATCATCCAAATGCTCTCTAGCAAACTTCAGATGGGCCGGGACATATACAGCTTAAGCAGGGGGACACATCTGGCCCTGCAGGATTTGAGTCCCTGGCGGCGTAGTGTGTTACTGATGGTAGCCTTTGTTACTTTGGTCCCAGCTCTCTGCAGGTCATTCACTAGGTCCCCCCGTGTGGTTCTGGGATTTTTGCTCACCGTTCTTGTGATCATTTTGACCCCACGGGGTGAGATCTTGTGTGGAGCCCCAGATCGAGGGAGATTATCAGTGGTCTTGTATGTCTTCCATTTTCTAATAATTGCTCCCACAGTTGATTTCTTCACACCAAGCTGCTTACCTATTGCAGATTCAGTCTTCAGCCTGGTGCAGGTCTACAATTTTGTTTCTGGTGTCCTTTGACAGCTCTTTGGAGTCTGACTGTTTGAGGTTGTGGACAGGTCTTTTATACTGATAACGAGTTCAAACAGGTGCCATTAATACAGGTAACAAGTGGAGGACAGAGGAGCCTCTTAAAGAAGAAGTTACAGGTCTGTGAGAGCCAGAGATCTTGCTTTTTTGTAGGTGACCAAATACTTATTTTCCACCATAATTTGCAAATAAATGTAATTTTCTGGATTTTTTTTTTCTCATTCTGTCTCATAGTTGAAGTGTACCTATGATGACAATTACAGGCCTCTCTCATCTTTTTAAGTGGGAGAACTTGCACAATTGGTGGCTGACTAAATACTTTTTTGCCCCACTGTAAATGCTGTTCTTTTGAACTTTCTATTAAAAAAAGAATCCTGTATGTATCACGGTTTCCATAAAAATATGAAGCAGCACAACTGTTTCAAACACTGATAATAATAAGAAATGTTTTTTTGTGCAGCAAATCATCCTATTAAAATGATTTCTGAAGGATCATGTGACACTGAAGACTGGAGTAATGATGCTGAAAATTCAATACTAAATTACATTTAAAAATTATTTAAATAGAAAACGTTATTTAAAATTGTAGAAACATTTCACAATATTACTGTTTTTACTGTATTTTTAATCAAACAAATACAGCATAAGGACGTCTTTTTCTGCAGCTCAGAGCGTCTTTTCAAGTTGAAAAAGTTAAATTTTTCTGCTAAAACCGCCTTTTTGACAGCTGATCAATGACAAGAGAGTAGAAAGACCTGACTCGTTTCCATAACAACAAGAAAAATGGAGACGGTGCCGGTAGATCGACTAATTGTGCTATTGTCGGAGCAAACCGTGCATCATTCAACCGGAGCTCCTGGACTGAATTATTGTAAGCAACCATACTGTTTTCTTCCCCATATAATGTTGTGCACCCACAAACGTCGTTGTGAACCGACATTCTCCTCCCCGTTAACTTCAAAAGCCAATGCAAGAGCCAACTTTCTCTTTCTCAACATTTTGTATCTCTGCATTACTAATTCAAAAAGTACAAAAAGTAATTCAGTTACATTTTTCTTGTTGCAGCTGTTGTTATAGCAACAAAAAAAAAGACGCCCTCGGCTGCTATTTTGAACCAAATGCTGCCAGCTTTTTTTTAACTTTTTTTTTTTTTTTTTTACTTGTCAAAAAACACATCAAGTGTGAACACAGCCTAAGTGTGCATAAGAGAATCTTTCCGACTCAACGTTTGAACGGTAGTGATATGATTTGCTGCTTGCTATTTATTGTTAGTGGTACGTGGTATTTTTAGGGTGGAGACAGTCTCATAATAGACAGAAATCACCTCTGACAAATGCCCATGAACACAATATAATGTCATACATTCATTAGTTTCTGTAAAGCAAACACATTTTTAATTTGCCAGCTTTTAGAAAAGACCAACAGACATTTCATAATTTTCTTGTCTTCAATATTGGTAACTGTAATGCTAATCAAACACTTCTGTCTGTGAAATTCTGTAATATAACCATTAATAAGTGCAGCAAGAAATGGAACAGTCAGATTTAGTGTTTTTCTTGTGATTGTGTTTCAGCGTTAGCAAAAAATTGGGCCTTGCAGCTAACTTTTACTGTACAAGTTATAGGCACCCAGCCCACATTTGTTGAATAAGACTTTCTCAAGGTTATTCATAGATTCTTCTGTTTTCGGTCACATGCAGTATCAGTGTTTGTTTTTAAAGAGCAGATCTTCTCCAATCAGAAACGTGTGTGTTCTGACTCACCTTACAGCTATCAGCTGCATGAATGAACATTGACTGCCATTGGTGCAAGTGCAATGCAGTCAGGTGTGTTTGCTGTGTTTGCACTGCCCTACATACTCTGAGCTCTTTCCTGAGAGATAATTAAGCCTGTCTCTGGGTAAACGTTTGCACTGAATGGAGGGAGCAATTGTAGGCACTTTTCATATGGATTAGAATCAGAAAATAATAGCACGAGGTGAACAACGACCATCGACACAGTCATTTTCACAGGCTGTTTGTGTTTTTTGTCCATCAGACGAGGAATGTTTCTGCTCCAGTTAACGGAAACGTATATTCTGACCCCCACAGTGGGCCGACCTCAGCCTGGACAAGCGAGGATTGCTTAGTTCCTCTCTTTTTCTCATATGACTCACTCTGCTGAAATCCAGCATTGCACACAATAGTCCTTCAGTATGTCACTGAGTCCAAGAGCTCCTGCAGTAGCTGTCATAGGAGTGTAAATGCGGGAAAGTTTGATTTCCGAGGGAACGTTTCAGGATGTGAGAGGCATCCAGCAGGAGTTATGGAGGGTGAGTTTGACTGTCTGTCCTCTGATCTGTTTTATCATGAGTTGCTGAAAGTTAAGTGTGCTGTGCTCCTTTAAGACGGCTCAGGGCCATGGGCTGGTGTTGGTGTGAGTTCAGCGTGTCTGTAACCGGGCGGGTGTGTTTTTGTAAACGGTTGCTACGGGACCTGCAGTGAATCGGGTGCTTGCACATGCTTGTTTCATTTCTCAGAGTTTCAGTGGGTTTCCCTTAAACTCAGCTGTATTGTGCCACTTTTGAGGAAAATGATGATAGTTTAAAATGACATTCGGGCTCAATATAGTCATGTGTATTAGTGGTTGACAGAAACTTTTTTTTTTTAGGGATGCAGAAAAAAAATAAATAAGAAATGTATTATCAGCTATAATATAAAAAATAATGAATTGGTCAGAATTGTAATATTTGTCCTTTATTACAGATTTATGATCAAATGAAACAAATTTGTTGTAATCAAGCACTTATTTTACACTATATGAATTTAACATTAATAAAATATAATTAATAGATAATGTAATTGATAGAGATTACGATTACCGATCACCAAGATCAAGATCTGCCGATTGCCGATCACAGAATGGCAGGGGAATGGCAATCTTTTATCTGTAATCTTGCAGTTTGCAACATTTGTAGAAATTAAACTAACTCTAAATTAACTGTATTGAGAAAAAAACTGTAGAAATAGAGTCAAGATCTTGAAGAACCACCAAGTGTTTATTTTAGAAAATGAGATCACTTAAGGCTACTGTAGGCCATCTTTCCCAAATAAGGCAGAATAACATAAAATTATTCCAAACAAAGAGGGGAGGCAGACTAACACACATCAGATCAGCTTAATGGGATGTAGCCTCTTAAAACACTGATTACATTTAATAATTGGCAGCTATATGTAAAACTTGTTACACCAAAACTGGCTACTGCCACAAAGGACAAAACTATGGCAAGTTTTTTTTTCTGTTATTAAGGGTGCTCCGATCAGGATTTTTGGAGCCGATCACAGGAAGCAGTATTTGAAGCCTTCTTTTTATCATGTAGAATTATTTATAGGGAATTTTACAGACATTCATTCAGGGCCTGAATTTTATTTCTGACAATGGGGGAATCCCCCCCCCCCCCCCCCCCCCCCCCCTTAGGTGACTCTTGTCATATAAATGTATATAATTATCTCACCTAAATATTTGATCTTGCAGTGCATTTTTGTTTTTAAAGACACATTTTCAGGTAGGTCTAACATTAGTATTGAGGTAAGAAATACTAAAGACATTTAATAAGAAATCAAATGTAAATTAATATTGGTCTTCCCTGAATAAATTAAATTAGATTAATCCTTACACTTAAGGTTGCAAAAGTTAGTCATTCGAGAGCAGTGAATGTCATAAAGGTTCATCAAACAACACAAGACAAAGAGAAACTCAGAGACAGCAGCAGTTTATTCGACAGCTGTCACTTTAAGAGCGAAGACGGATACGGTTACAGCTGCACAAACGTTCACTCGCGAGTCACGACAGGGTTTACGTGCATACTGGTCAAGACGGTCATTTAGTACATACATTTGTGTGTATCTGACCATTTCAGCGCAATTTGTACTCGCAAGCTTTTTGTGAGATGGCCTGTGTGTGTGTGTGCGCGCGAGTGCTGAGTGGTTTGAACACTGGCAAGACTTAAAAATAAATGCAAATGATAAACTTTAGTGATGATGCGACTGTAGCCGCGTTTCCATTACCCTTCAAATTGCGCAAATTGATATATCGCAAAAAAGATTTTACGCTCCCATGAGGTGGTTTTTCAGGCAATTCGAAAAAGGACATTTTCGCAAAACTGCAATGGAAACGTTTTTTTTCGCATTTACAGGTCACCTGGTACGGTCACGCATTGCCCTCACATAGGGCCTACATATAATTTTTTTTCCACTCAAGTATGTACAAGATCTTGTGTCGTTAAAACGACATATATTTTCTCCTAATAAGGAAAGTGGCGTAACTTTATAATGACGGACCCCGGTGCAACCACAAATATCATAACTATCTATAGGCCTATACTGTAATTATGACATATATTCAAGAAATGTATTAAAACAGAAAGACGCTATAGTTTCAGCCTTGCTCAAAGACTAGGTCTATCCATTCCCGACGATCTTGGTTTGCTTCTTATTTATTAAATATAGCCTTCAGCCAAATAGTTGTTAAACATTGATCAAAATTAAAATACAATTTATACAAAACGAAATTAATTTTAAAGAAAGACTTTCTAGAAAACACAATTCAATTGTGCTCAAAATCCATGTCTCCAGACATATGCGCATCTGATTGTGCTTTACTCATGCTGCTCACTTTTCATAATCAACATATGAAATTAAAAGATTATAATATTTAGACATAGCCTAACTATATGAAAATAAATAGGCTACGTTTTCTTTAACCCTCTTTCCGACGAAGTCGTTGTCGCCTTTTGATGAATTTTTTCCTTAGGCTATTCCAGCGGAAACTTAAAATACTCTGTCAGTTTTAGCCATACAGATAAGTGCAAGACATAATTATAAACTATAAACTGTCTACTTTTACACTCACGATAACAGCAAAGGCCATGGACTCAGGGAACAGATTATTTTGCACTCCACTCCAAACGCTGTCTTCATTTCAAAAATATATTTTGTTTATTAAACGCAAAGTTTTTCATTTCAAAAGTATTTCTAAATTCAGTTTATATTTCCAAAAAACGAAATTCCGAGCCAAAATAACGAAGTGGTAAAAAAAACCGTTGAGTTCCACCATGCAAATTCAAACTTTTCGCTCGTCTCTGTATGTGGCAATGCGTCACAATAACCTGGCGTATGTAGGCTAAAAGTCGATCATTCTTTACAGATGATGGTATGTTTGGACAGAAGACGAGTTCTTTATTAAACTCATAAAAAAACAATAGAATATAAAATGCCACAATTTATCATAACGCCTCATATGTGCTGCTCAAGTATAAGGTGCTTTCCTTGCCATCAGTGCTATAACACGCACGTCTCTTTCCATTAAAAATAATGGCGTGCGGTGGCTGGGATAAACATAAACCTAACAACATACGTAGCATGATTTTTGGAATGATTTATCACGAGAGGAAAAAAAATGTTTTAGTCGCATAACATCAGTTAATGGAAATGCCGTCATTTCGCAATATTTTTTTGTCGACTTTTAGAAAATATCGCAAAAGTTTTGCGCAAATCTGTAATGGAAACGCGGCTACTGCCTCTATTGTGTAAGTGGCAAATCCTGTGTCAACTGTACGGCAGGCACGGGTTTTTATGGGTCGTCAGCATGCGATCGGTTCATGAGATTGGTCTTTTTAGAGACCGCCGATCAATCATCCCAAAGCGATTATCGGCCGATAGAGATCAGTTGCCGATCAATCGGAGCACCCTTTGTAATTGACCATATTTGAATTAATATACAATAGAAGTATCTATATATCTAGTAGTGAGTAGAGTAAGTGTGTTTGTGTAGATGGACCATTCTCGTTTCTCAACATGTTTGTTGCATTTTTTTATGTACGTTACTATTACAATTGCCGGCTTTTAGGGTGCTACATTTGGCATGATTGCTTCGTTTAAAACAGACCCTGGTGCGATGGTTCTGTTAGAATAAGTAAGTGCGACGCTGCACGTCGAATCTCTGCACGATGAATCTCTGTCTGCTTCCAAACAAAATCTAATGCGGTTCGACCGAAATATGAACCCAACATGGACAAAAGACATGTGTGAGACAGAAAAACAGAAAGATGTGACCCTAAAAAAGACCCAATGCTCAAGCATACCTGTTTGTTCTCGTCATAGCCGTGATGTTGCTCATCACAGTTCGGTACAGGATCAGAACCGCGTCTCCTCGCAGCAGATCTTGGTTTGTGTGTGTGATGGAGGGATTCCTGCCGCTGTTTTGACTCCTTTACACATTTTATAAGTGCTACACGAGTTCTGAGCTGGTAAATACCATCATATGTGCATTTATCCCATCACACAGCATTGTTATTGATGTTCCATCGCAAAATATGCATAATAAAAGCTGACCAATCAGGTTGTGAACATATCCCTATGCCTTTAGTTTCGGTGTTAAAATGCCAATGTGAACGCTAAGCGGACTAGGACTAAATGTTTGTGTTTTGTTTTTTGGTCCAGACGAAACAAACCAAGTGAACCGAACTACAAGTGTGAACACACCCTTAATCGAAATTCGTGTTTTAGCACTTTCTAAAAGTCCAAACTCAGTCCTGGAGAGCATCTCAAGCTTGCCTCAACACACCGGCCTGGAAGTTTCTAGTAAGACCTTGATTAGCTGGTACAGGTGTGTTTAATTGGGGTTGGAGCTAAACTCAGGACAGTGACCCTCCAGGACACCCCTGATCATGGTTTCTCAACCATGTTATGAAAGATATAGAACCATTTGTTTTATTGTTTATGTATTCATGATTATGTTAATGTGTGTAAACTGAGGCTAAAATGTGTTGAGGAAATATTTTTTATAATGGAGTAGTAACTTGCAAAGTGTCACATGAATATGCAGTTCCTGATATTTCGTACAGATGACATCAATAAGTTGTCTTTTTTTATAAGTGTAAAATTATTATACTCTGATTGGAAAACACACTGACAGTTATTGATGTTCGGCAACCTATTATATGTCAGCTGATTTTAAAAACCAAGCCGAGAATGTTGTCATGGTCAAACCCACAGAGATTTGGTTTGTCTGAATAGCCCAGACCTTCACAAATTGTTTTGTTGGAGGAAAAACACAAAAATATACAAACCTATAGTTTAAATATTAATTAAATTTAGTTGATTAGTTTGGAATCAACTGTATTTTGCTTTGTTTTACTTCAAATGACAAGGATTTTACATTTTAAGTTAATAATAAAAAGCTAATCCCGACACTTATTTTCTTAAATGGCTTGGTTACTGAAGAGCGCAGTTTATTTGGACCAGACACCGAGATGAAGGGGCATAATAACATTATTAATTTAACAACATTTTATTATTTAAAACCAAATAGGCTATGTATCAATAGTTCTATGACAGAGGAAAGTTGGCATATTTTAAATGAAGTCTTCTCCGGTCCGTTCTGTTAAAGCACATTTGTGACCCTGGACCACAAAACCAGTCATAAGCGTAATTTTTTTTAAATTGAGATTTTGCATCTTCTAAAGGCTGAATAAATAAGCTTTCCATTGATATGTGGTTTATTAGGATAGGACAATATTTGGCCGAGATACAAAATCGTGAATCTGAGGGTGCAAACAAATCTAAATATTGAGAAAATCGCCTTTTAAAGTTGTCCAAATGAAGTCCTTAGCCATGCATATTACTACTAATAATACATTTTTTATATATTACGGTAGGTAATTTACAAATTGTCTTCATGAAACATGATCTTTACTTAATATATCCTAATGATTTTTTTTTCAATAATTTTGACCCATACAATCCATACATATACCCGTGTGACTTATGACTGGTTTTGTGGTCCAGGGTCACATTTATTTAAAATTACCCAAGATCCAAAGCTACTAATAGCAGTAATATCATACTAATATCTCCGGCCTGACCTTGGGTTTTTGCATCCAAGTAGACCCGAGAAGAGCTTGAGTATAAACAGTCTGACAGAGGAGAAAAAGGCTCATGGTTTCAGTTGTGAATGTTTGGTTTCTTGTTGTAGCTCCACAAGCTCCTGACGGATCTCCCTGATGATATGCTGGATGACAGTGGTGACTGCTCCTCACCTGAGCTCGGCCGCTCCACCTGCAGTCACCCAGAAGACAACAACAGGTACACAATACCAAAACTAGTGCTTTACTGATATATCACCAGGGCCGATATTTAGCATTTTTTGGCATCAGCCAATACATTTTTCTGTTTGGCCGGTGTGTCGGAAGCAGGACTTTTATTTTGTCCCAGCGGCTGAGCGCACACAAGAGCTCCCATTCCCAGTCTTCATTAGTTTACTGTTGTTGTGTAACAGTTCTGTCTAATAATTGAAAGTAAAACTGTCGGCATTCAGAAAACACATTTTAATATATTTAACATTTATTACATCTAATAAACATTTACTGACTTAAACTTTGGCAGTTCAAAGGTTAGAGCTTCTTGTGGGTAGTGTTGGGTAAGTTACTCTAAAAAAAGTAATTAATAACTTGCTACCAATGACATCTTCAACAGTGTTATTAGATTACTGTACTAATTAAACCGTCTAAAAAGTATTGCATTACTTATTATGTTTTACTTACTAAATCTTATATCAACCTCAACCAGTTACAATACAAGGATAGACACGAAACTGCTCTTTTAACTCTTTCAAATAAATTATATAAAATTGTATCAATTTTCAAACTATAATAGAATTACAGAATCAAGAAGTTGCCATCTAAAGTATAAATCGGTTTATTTTTTTATCGATTTCAAATCAGTTTTACATTTAGTAAATAATATATAAATTAAATCTAAATGTAATGGGTTATTTACTATCTTTAAATTAAATCCAGTCCTATATCAGCTTTAATTCAGCCATCAGTCACCCTGCTCTCTGAGCTATCCAAATATCCGTATCGGCCGACCGATAATCAAAACACCCTTATTCAACACTTAACTCAAATACTTGTTTAATAAAGCATACATAAATGTATTGGGTTGTCTGTTTGTCTTTCAGACCGAAGCAAGCCTGGAATGTGCCACAATGGGAGCATCCAAGACCTTCCCATGAGGAAGTGAGTTTAATTCTGAGGGTCATTGAAAGGAGGAAAATGAAAATGAATGTAAAACTGAATTACTGATGCATTTAATATATTATAACAAGTTCTTTTTCTTGCATGTGTTACAGCAATATGTAGAGTACGATCAAGGCTCTTATCATGAGGACTACAGTTATAGGAGTCACACGTCTCAGACCAACAGTCACCCTCATCACCTCCAGACCGGGACAGAACATTTACCCTCCGGACTGAACCACCAGTTCCAGAGTGGAGACTATGCACACTCATCCGCAGGCACGGATGAGTCCCACGCCACTGACTTCTCCACTGGGAATGGGCCGGAGCAGGACGCGTACAACGCTCTTCATCATGGGGCAGGTTACCATGGAGACAATGCCCAGGGACATGAAGAGCATAATAACATCAGAAACCACTTTCAGGTGAATGTTTGCAGCCGATCTTTTCTTCATTTATTTTTTTTAAATGTATGCGTATTTAATAATTTTGCACATTTGTTGAAGGTTTTTGATAATGAAGGAGCTGGGAACAAACCCACTGACCACTACAAGGCCAGTTACCACCCACATCAACCTGTAAATCAGCCGAAGATGTTCAATCCTCAAGTGACCAGTCAGAATGGACACTTTGACCAGCTTCAGAGGGACTTCCTGGACTCAGCACAGAGTGAGATGCCGTTATACACTACCGTTCAAAAGTAGAGTCAGGAAGAGTTAATGTTATTGAAAAGACGTATGCTCACCAAGTCTTCATTTATTTGATGCAGTGAAATATTATTACAACTTAAAATAACTTTTTTTATATTTGAATATATTTTATGATGTAATTTATTCATGTGATCAAAGCTGCATTTTCACCATCATTGCTCCAGTCTTCAGTGTCACATGATCCTTCAGAAATCATTCTAATATGATGATTTGCTGCTCTAGACACATTTATTATTATCAATGTTGAAAACTATTTTTGCTGCTTTGTATTTTTGTGGAAACTATTATACATTTATTTTCAGTATTCTTTGATGAAGAGAAAGTAACAGCATTTATTTGAAATGGGAATCTTTTGTAACAATGTAAAAGTCTTTACTGTCAGCATTAAAGCATTCATTTCTTTAATAATAAATCTTTCTGACCCCAAACTTTTAAACCGTAATATAATTAATATAATCTAAAATTGATTGAAAACATATTTGTAATGACTATGTTAGTAGTTTTTTATTAAAGTGTGTTGTATGAATGTTGTTCAGATACAACAGAAGGTCAGCAGCTGTCGCAGCTACAGATTTTAAACCGAGCTCAATCCAGACAGATCGAGGATCTGGAACAGAAACTAGAGGACTGCAGGAGGAGGATGAGATATCTGGAGCACCAGTTCGCCATCGTCAAAGGTCAGCTTAATAAGATTAACACCTGTTTTAAATTCGCTCTGAAATGTTAGCTTCAAAAAGGTATTAGCCCTTATAGTGCATTAAACACTGGGTAGCACTTTATTTTACAGTCCTGTTCCCCATGTACACACAATTAACTTATTATAGTAATTACAATAAGTAGGTAATAACCCTGAACCTACACTTAAACCTAACCTTAATCCATGTAGTTACCTTATACTACCCAGTATTTTCTTAGGTAAGTACACACAAGTGAACGTACTGTAAAATAAAGTGCAACCCAGGTATACTATCTTCATATTCTGGGTCAGTTTTGAGCCAGTGGAAGGTACGCTCACAGTCATAACTTGATATTTTTCCATTAAAACTATATTTATCTGATGAATCATTTCTCGTTAATGAGTGAATGTGCAAACATTTAAAAGTTTTGCATATTACGGTGTTATTACCATGCTATTACGACAGACTTTTTAATTACAAAACTTTGGATATTCAAATTATACATGAACTATAGCAAAACTTTATTTTCATATATTATATAAAATTCATAGAACGTACTGTATATGAAAATGACGTGAACAAAATTCATACATGTTCCTTTTCTAACAAAAAACATCAACATTACTCTGAAATGTATTCAAAAAAAAATATTAATTCATAAAATTCACCTTTATGGTAAAGATATTTTTTTATTTGATTATTTGTGTGTGCATAGTCGTGTTTATCATCAGAATTCAGTCCTAAAAGTGTCTGAGAGATACAGGAAAGAGGTTTGATGCATATTTACAAAAGTTGTTTTTTTTCTTCAAGCAAATCTTATCACAAAACCAAAACAAAGCCTGAAAGCCTCAGTTTATACTCGGTCAAAATTGACCCAGAATGTGAAATGTGGTAAACAAACAAAAAAAAATACTTTTAAAGTTGTCATGAAACTTGCAATAGTCTTGTCTTCGAGAGGTCTTCGATATTGGATTTTACTTAATTAAGTTGGTCAGTACCTGCCGATAACTGATTAATTAACCAATATATTTTAAAGCGAATATTGAATCATAACTAGGGATGTGTGAGACCAGCCGACTACTAATATTGCTGCTGCTAGTCGACTTGGAAATACTAGTCGTTTACTTTTTTTTTGCACATTAATGTCTTGCATTTTATTTTTGACAAATGAATTTAAACAAAAATGTCTACGGCTAAATCATTTATAATAAATTCTGCAATAATCAGGAATTGTCAATTTTGATTTCATGGGGACTACAAATTTTGAAAAAAAAATCATTAATGTGTATTTTGATAGTCACATATAACACATTCCAGGAACCAAACTTTGGTAATAATAAGTGTGTGTCTCATCAGTTTTAATACCGTTTCTTTTCATCAAGATGAGAAGGACGGACTGACGGTATCACTGAAGGAGTCCAGCGCTCTGGTAGAGGAGGCCAAAGAGAGAGAAGCTCAGCTGCAGGGGAGAATCAGATCTCTGGAGAAACAGATTCAATCTCTCACAGACAGAGAGCAAGAGGTACCAGCTCACGATTTCCTCATGCACAACATGAGCAAGTCAAAGTAAAATCATGCTTATTAAAATGGTGTCGAGCGATGAAGTGTTGTGTGATAGCCCTTGTAAGAGAGGAAATGTGTGTACACAGAGCGTAAAGCAGCAGCGTGTGGCCGAGGCGGCGATGGACAGCATGAAGCAGCAGATGACTGAGCTGTGTCGCTCGGACACTCTCTCGCGAACACGTGAGCAGCACGATAGGGACACAGCCGCCATCCGGGAGCAGTATGAAGCCAGACTGCTCACCCTTCAGCAGAAACTAGACGCCCAGTCACAGAGTCTAAACGAGCAGGTCAGAGGATATGTAGAATTGTGAATTATTCCCAAGTGCAAATTAACCCCTTACAGGCGGCATTCAACAGAGGGCAGCACAGGCCCGTGTTTCTCACTGTGTGTGTGTTTATCAGGCAGAGGCAGGCCAGCGTTTTCTGGATCAGGTCCGGCAGCTGGAGCGTCAGAGGGAAGAGGATCAGGTGGACAGAGCCTCTGTTATCAACACCCTCACACAGCGCCTGGAGGAGAGCCAGCAGCAGTGTGCCAACCTACTCCACACTGGTATGTGGCATCCCGCGTGCTTCTGTTTATGCTTACTGTTGTGATTGCTGGAGTCTCATGGGTAATCGTATGGGCCTGTTATCTTTCTCTTTTGGAGTTACAACAGTTTAAGCCTTACAACTAGACTGCAATGACTCAAATACACATTTGAGGAACTATTGAGAATCTGGGAACCATCACTTTTATTTATTTAACTTTGCTCTTTGGTTTGGTTTCTTAAAATTGTCTAATGATTACATAAAATCCTTCTTCTTCTTCTTCTTCTAATACATATGCATGTATTATTACAATTATTAAATAATCCTACTTAATTATAAAAATAATAATAATAATTATAAAAAATCTAGTATAATATTGTTAGGAATATTATATTATGTTCTTTTTTTTAAATGATAATTTAGGAATAAAAATTAACAATTTGAACTTTTTTTTCCTTTTTCCTCTTATGTTCTCTTTAAAAATATACATATTTGAAATAATATTTTATATATTTTTTTAATAATAAAAAATTAAGTATATTTTAATATTTTCTTTTATTTTTACTTGTTGCCCTTAAAGAATTATTTGAAATTTTTTTTTATTATATTGTCATTATTATTGTTGTTGTTATCATTATTGTTATTGCTATTGTTTAATAATAAAAATAAGTATAATGTTTTATTACAATTATTATATTTTAAAATAATATAGTATTATGTAAATATACATTTGATCATTTTTTATTTTTGATCTTTAATATACATTTTTTTTACTTGTGTTGCCCATATTTCTTTTAAATGATTTATTTTAAATATTTTATTATTTGTATTGTTGTTTAATTAGTCAATTATAATTATTATATTTAAAAATAAGTATTATAATAAAATAAAATGTTAATTTCTTTAAATTTATGTAAATTCTGTTATATTTATTTATTTAATTATTTATTTATTTGCCGTCACATCTTGCTCTTATTATTAGCGTAAAGGAACTTCCACCTGCATTATTGTCAATGTACGGATGCCAGCTTTGAGAAGAGAATTAAATTAATTTAGTTGAACTTAACAATAAACGTCAATATTTAAAACTTGAAAATTTAAGACTTGCATGATACCTTACCATGTGTCAGTTTTCATTTTAATGTGTAACAATATCTGAGTGACGCAATTGTCAGTCAGCGCTGCCAGTCATGAGATTACCGAGCAGCCAGAGGAATCATCGGACTGATTTAATATAATTTTTTTCATGTTATTTTGGTTATTTTTGCAATATACTACCACCCGTTATTGTCTACGGTATAATGCTACCCAATCATTGCACTCAAACATGGAGGATGACTCGTTTACGATGATCAAACCAGTTATTTTTGAAAACGTTTATGGGCTGGAAATATTCCTTTATTTAAACAACTTCACATTGAGTAAGTGCATGAAAAATTGCAAACATTTGTTGTTTAATATAGGTTTCCCCCTAACCTTTAATTTAATCCCCACCAAATAGACTTTAGTCATAATTAAGATTTTAAGATTCGTCTAATTCTAATGCTCTTTAATATGATGTTGTTTATATTGAATTCTTGCAGTTCTGAGATTAAAATAAGACAAAGTATTGTGCATACACATACTTATAGTATGGCTTACACGCTCGCCTTTAAAATGACGAGATAAGCGTCAGAATATTATGACACTTTTTTCCTTTTCACAAGACTCAATTAATGATTGCAAACTGAGGTTGGTGTCTTTAGAAGAAGTATCTGTGCTGAATTTTACATAAATAAATGATTAAAATCCCATGCTATGGGCACATTCTTTGATACAGGCTGCAGCGGAAGTTTTTTTTACGCTCATACGTGAAGCTTCGGTTTTTCGAACGTGGAAGTGGGATAAAGGCCTATAAGATTGATGCAAAAGCTCTTTTGTTTTAAATGAAGTAAAAACATGTTTTCAATGTCCCGTTAATGAATGCACTAAGGAAGATTTGTCTCCCCTGTGTCGGTTATCATTTTCCCAAAGCTTCATTTGTTCTCTACAGGCTCTGTACAAGAGATGAGCCAGTTACAGATGAAGCTTCAGCAGGCCCAGTCTGCTCGCACCATCAGTGAAGACATCAACAAAGCCCTGCAGGTCAGTCAATCCACTGCTGTTTGAAAGGAGTTGAACTCATGGGAAACGTTAAAGCTTAATACGGCTACAAACCGGGCCTGTGTGTTTGTTCTCTTAACAGGAAGAGTTGACTGAACTAAAGGAGCAGATAAATCTGTATGAGTCTGCCATTAAACACGGAGCCCTTTCATTAGAGTCTAATGGAGACTGGGAGAAACATCTGTCTGAGTCCTACGTGGACCTGGGGATCAAGAAGTCCAAGTGGAGAAATGGACGCATCCACAGGTAACGTTTAATACTCTGAACTGCATTGTAAATTGTTCATAATTTCAAACTTCTCATAATCATAACTTTGTTTTCCAGCACACCTCACATTGCACAAGCAGGAGACTCCAACCTGCTGAAGGAGGACGTGGTGCGAGAGCTCAAGGGCGAGTTGCAGCGCTGCCTCAGTCACCTGAAGACCAAGCGGCTGAAGATCTCTGAGCTGCAGGAGGAGCTGCGACGCTCCCAGACCCGGACAGAGCAGCTGCAGACGCAGCTAGAGCAGGCTGAGAAGATCGCACGAGACTCTAAGGTCTGACCGACAGAAAATCAACCTGTGTGCTCCGTCTGCTGTGGTGTGTGTGATCTTACACGTTCTGCGTTTGGTACAGGTGAGGGAGAGCAGCTTGGAGAAACACCTGGAAACCTCCCACAGGACTACCGCCCCTCACAAAGACCTCATCAGACTGCAGGAGGAGCGGCAGGTCCTGCAGGAGAGAGTGGAGGTCAGAATCCATGTATCTTCACAAAGTTAGAGGAATCTTATGTCTGGATCTGTGTTATTGTTAACTAAAACTCCTAAATATATTTTTTGATAACTGAAATAATTGATTGAACATAATAGATGTTATTATAGAAGACGTCTACATTATAGATGACATTTTTTTAAATACACTTAATTTTATTTCAGTTAGTACATTTCTACATTTTCTAGTTTAGGGTCAAGTATGAAAAAAAAAATATATATATATATATAAAAAATGGAAGCTAAATTTGTCTATAAGAAATTATCAGTAATAATGTGAGAAATTGGTAATAAAATAAATCATATAAATAAACATGTAGATAAAAATAAATTTAAGTTTAATATAAATATTTAAGAAAATGTATATTAAAAAAATAATTTAAAATATTTATTAAATATTTTAAAGAAATCTTGATAATCAAATAAATGAAGAAATCAAATTCAATAAAAAAATACATAATACACAAATAATCAAAAACTTTCACCTTAACAAAACAATAAAAAAATTATGAAACAAACTAACTAATATGAATATTCAGTTCAGCAATAGATAAGAATGGTGACAAAATGTATATATTTGGACTTTTGTCATTTGATACAGACGGTAGATAGAAAACTGGAAATGATGGGGAGAAAAGTGTTTGTATTTATTTACTAAAACTTTTTAAAATCATTTTTTGTTAATTAAAATGAAGCCAAAATAAAACAAATATTAGATGACAAACTTGAACTTAAAAACATAAATGAAAATGACATAAATTACTAAAACTAAAATTTAAACTGAAAACTAAAATAAAGTCTAATTATTAATAAGGAGTATAGTGGTTTTAAAACAATACTACAATAACACTTGTCTGGATCTAACTGTTCTAAAAGAAGTCATTATTTAATCAGCTAGTTGTTGGATGACTATTCGACCATCCTGACCCATCTCTGTTGTGAACTGCAGGCTCTGGAGAAGAGGAATCAGGAGCTGAAGCAGAGTGAAGAGAAGGTGAAGGCAGCCAATTCTGAGCTCTGCACCAAGATGAGAGAGATGATCCACGAGCTGGACCAGGAGAAACAGGAAGCAGCAGAGAGGTCACATATTCCTTCATTTAGCTTAGAGGGGTCGTGGCTTAATCACGTGAGAGTTAATTTGACTCTAGCTAATGCTTTGTGTCTGCAGGGATGAGCGGACTCAGCAGCAGTTCAGGGATGACGTGGTGAATCGTGTCCGTGAGGAGCTCACGCAAGAGCACATGGCTCACATTGAGCAGATCGCCAGCCAGCATCTGCAACAGATCCAACAGCTCCAGTACTTCACCTTTAACCTAGAACAAGTCTATTACTTCATACATCCTTCGTGAAGCCTGCAGAAGCACAAACACTGACTTTCATTAACACTGGGTCCTTCCACAGGTCAAAGCTGGCTGATGTCAGTCAGGAGGTGTTAGCTGTGCAGGAATGCTACATTTCTGTTTGCAAAGAGAAGGACAAGCTGGAGGAAAGTCTCCAAAACAAGCTTGAAGAAGAGAAGAGATTGAAAGATATTGAGGTAAGTACTACATTAGGGATGGGACAATTACTGGTTTCACAATAAAATATACTGACGGTTAGTATTATCGTTTAAAATGTTTGATTATCACGATTTTTAAAACTCAACGTGGTAAATCCTGTCCAGCCAGCATCAGTCTGGCGCAGACACATCACGCAACATTGTTTTTTGAACGAGAAGAAATGGCCGAAAGCAGTGACAGCGCTCGGGAGATTTTCCAGCCTTCTAAAAGGACCAAATCTGAGGTGTTATTACACAGATTTTTTTAACCACATAAATAAATACGGGGACAAATTGAATTTAGATTAATGTTTTACATCTGACCCGTTTATAAATAGAGCACACAAAACAATCGTCCAGACAAGGTGATCACAACAAAATTATAGTAGTATTATTAGTAAAGTCCTCTGATTTCATTTTCAATACAATCAAAAACGGAGACGCAAGACGGCGAGTTGCATTTGAATGAAACGAGAGAGCGCATCCGTGGATGTGCGCTGTTATAATGCGTTGCTATTGACAACGGTCATTATAAGGAAGGAAATGCAAGAGTAGAATCTTACTTAAAAAAAAATGCACAGAGCTGCTTGTTTTATTTGTTGTTTGTTGATTTTCAAATATAAAACTTGTTGTGTGCAACAGTGCTTTTTGACCACTTTCATCTCATTTTAACAAAACTGTGATTTAATATTGATAATCGTGATAATTTGGGTCACTATAATCTTGATATGAAATTTTCGTACTGTCCCATCCCCACACTAGATACTGAATATTTATTTAATTAATTATTTATTTTTATTTTACTTATATAAGTTTAATTAATTGTTTTTATTTAATTTTGTGGAATCATTTAATTATTCATTTAAATGTTTTAATTAAATTAAATTAATGCATTTAATAAAAACATATATAATTACATTTTATATTTGTTTGTTTATTTGTTGAGTGAAGTGTTATCATTAATTTAATAATTTTATTTTTATTTGTTTATTGTATTGTTTTTTTATTATATTACATTTATTTAATTAATAATTATTTTGTATTTAGTTTTATTTAGTCTGTTTCTGTCTAACTGGGCGTACAAAGGGTTAAAATGAGAGTCAGAAGTCTGGCTGTGTGAGACGTTAATATTTGATCATGTTTGCTGGTGTTTTAGTTAAAGAGGCGAGAGGAGGGTGAGGGTGCTCTGGAGAGACTGAGGTCTGAGCTGGAGTGTCAGCATCAGGAGGACGTGTCTCGGCTCAGAGCCCAGTGGAAGACAGACACACAGGCTGAGATTGAGCAGCAGGTCAGAGAGCAGCTGGAAGCGGCCAGGAAGAGCTGGCAGCAGGAGCAGGAGACGGTTAGTGGTGATGTGCTGTTTACATCAGTCTTCTTTCTACTCTGTGCTAAATACCACTGTTGTGCCATTCAGTTTTGGGTCAAATGCGCTTATATTTTATCTTTGTCTGTCCTCTCTGCATATCTGTCTCTTTTGTTAAATGTCTTTTATTTCATCTGACTGTATGTTTCATCTGTCTCGTTTGTTTGTTTGCATATTTGTCTTGTTTTGTATGTCTGTCTTTATTAGTTGGAGAAGTCCTGGGCTCAGAGGTTACAGGAAGCTGAGGAAGAAGTCAGGAAGGCCAGGCAGTCAGACACCAGTGAGGGAACGTGTCAGACCAGCTCCTCTGAGACGGCAGGGCAGCTGATTTCAGCGGAGGACCTGGAGGTCCGGCTCAGCGCTCAGAGAGAGAGCCTGCAGCAGGAGGCTGTGTCCGCCCAGGCCAGAGCCGTGGAGGAAGCAGTACGACATGCTCAGAGAGAGCTGCAGCAGAAGCACACTGATGACATAGCGCTCCAGGTATGACCTGATTTACAGCTCTTAACATAAAAATACTACAATTGGCATTACAGGGCTGGGCGATATGGCCCAAAAACATCATGATAAAATCGTTCATATCAGTTGATATCAAAAAAGATCAAGATCAATGTCAAATCTTTATTTCTTTCAAGTTTAAAGGCAGAATTTTGCTCCTGAGTGACAGTTGTAGAAGCCAGGTTAGTGTTTCCTGGCTTTGGTGATGCGCATCTTCGGCACAGTTTGCAGTGCAGGCGGCAATATTAATAATATTACATGTTTTGTCTCTTAGAAATGACATTTGACAGTAGCTGGAGTTGACAGTAGCAGTAGCTTGAGTTGGGAGGATTTATTTATGTTCATTTAACAAAAAAGGTAACATCTATAAAAATTGAAATATTCTGACTGCTTGAGTTTTATTCAAATGAACCATTGGTCTTCCATAGTAGCTTACATTTAGATCATGATAACCACAGGTAAAACCACACATATAGCACCCCACTACCATGGTAAAATGTAACTATATGATTTCTATTGGTATTTGTATGCCTTTTGGCACATAAACATTTATGTCGTTGCTATACATTTATCGAGAAATTATATTGTGATTTTAATTATTGTTATCCTTTTATTGCCCAGCCTTACATTTACATATATGTGACCCATGCTGGCTAAATGAGTCAGAAAGCACACTGTATCATTTCGAGCTACAGGCAAAACAAGTGAAAAATGAAGATTTTGGTTGATTTTAATGTTTTCACAAAAATTACAGCCCCAAATCAGAAAAAGTTGGGACAGTATGGAAAACGCAAAAAAAAAAAAAAAAAAAAAAAGTGATTTCTAAATTTACTTTGACTTGTATTTCATTGCAGACAATATGAACACAAAATATTTCATGTTTTGTCTGGTCAACTTCATGTCAATTGTAAATATGCATCCTTTCCTGTCATTCAGACCTGCAACACATTTCAAAAAAAGTTGGGACAGTAAAGCATTTACCACTTTGTAATGTTGCCATTCCTTTTCAACAACACTTAAAAGATGTTTAGGGACTGAAGACACCAAGTGATGAAGTGTTTCAGGTGTAATTTTGTCCCATTCTTCCTGCAAACAAGTCTTAAGGTGGGCAACAGTACGGGGTCTTCGTTGTCGCATTTTGCGCTTCAAAATGCGCCACACATTCTCTTTTGGAGACAGGTCGGGACTGCAGGCAGGCCAGTCAAGTACCCGTACCCTCTTCCTCTGCAGCCAGGACTTTGTAATGTGTGCAGAATGTGGTTTCGCATTGTCTTGTTGAAATATGCATGGACGTCCCTGGAAAAGATGTCTTCTTGAAGGCAGCATATTATGCTCCAGAATCTCTATGTACTTTTCAGCATTAATGGTGCCTTCACAGAAGTGCAAGTTACCTTTGCCAAGGGCACTGACACAACCCCATACCATGACAGACCCTGGCTTTTGGACTTGTTGCTGGTAACAGTCTGGATGATCCTTTTCTTCTTTGGTCCGGAGCACACGGCGTCCATTCCTCCCAAAAAATACCTGAAATACTGATTCATCTGACCACAGTACACGTTTCCACTGTGTGATGGTCCATCCCAGATGCCTCCGAGCCCAGAGAAGTCGACAGCGCTTCTGGACACTGTTAACATAGGGCTTCCTTTTGGCACAGTACAGTTTTAACTGGCATTTGTGGATGTAACTACGTGTTGTGGTACTTGACAAAGGTTTGCCAAAGTAGTCCTGAGCCCATGTGGTGATATCGCTTATAGATGAATGACGATTCTTGATGCAGTGCCGCCTGAGGGATCGGAGATCACGGTTGTTCAGCTTAGGCTTGCGCCCTTGTCCTTTACGCACTGAAATTCCTCCAGATTCCTGGAATCTTTTAATTATGTTATGCACTGTTGAATGTGAAATATCCAAATCTCTTCCTATCTTTCTTTGAGGAACATTGTTTTTAAACATTTCAATAATTTTCTCACGTATTTGTTGGCAAACTGGCGATCCTCGGCCCATCTTTGCTCCTAAATGATTAGACCTTTCTTGGATGCTGCTTTTGTACCAAATCATAATTACAATCACCTGTTGACATCACCGGTTTCAAATCAGATCATTATTTAACCATTTTACCTCATTACTAGCCCTAAATTGCTCCTGTCCCAACTTTTTTTGAAATGTGTTGCAGGTCTGAATGACAGGAAAGGATGCATATTTACAAATTACATGAAGTTGACCAGACAAAACATGAAATATTTTGTGTTCATATTGTCTGCAATGAAATACAAGTCAAAGTAAATTTAGAAATCACTTCTTTTTTTTTTTTTTTGCGTTTTCCATACTGTCCCAATTTTTTCTGATTTGGGGTTGTAGTTCATTAAGCCTTTGTCTAGCAATCCCAATGCTCCAAATAGCAATTAAACATCTAAAATGATCTTTTATTTGTACGTTTTCTGAGAGGAGTACCTTTCTTTCTGACCGACAGAGCCAAAGCGCGCGCACAAAGACGCCTCAGACAGCGTGCGATCCCGATTATATACAGGATTGCAGTATTTCAAAATATCTGTTATGTCTTAAGTGAACGTTTGGTTAACTGTTGGGGAAAAACATCTTATGTGTAACATTATATTAGATCTGTGCGGTATAGAAGGTTTTAAAGGAACACAGCGATTTTTTTTTAAAAATAGGCTCATTTTCCAACTCCCCTAGAGTTAAACAGTTGAGGTTTACCGTTTTTGAATCCATTCAGCCGATCTCCGGGTCTGGCGGTAGCACTTTAGCATAGCTTAGCATAGATCATCAAATGCGACTCATTTTGCCAGCATGGGTCACATATTATATTAAAAAAATTGACCAGTTCATCATGACCCATGCCTACAAATTTTAACCCTATAAGGACCACTGTATCATACTTGATACAATAATGTCCAAAACTTTGCAGAGTAGCTGTTTGATAGTTTATACTTTTTAGCAAGTAAATGGCCTTTTAGTATAATTCTACAAACGTCCCCCTTCAGGTCTTTTTGCTGTAACATCTTTACTGATTTTTATAAAGTAAACTTAAGAATATTTTTTATATTGTTTGTAATATTTCAAGGTGAGCACTTACTGGACTGAAGCAACTTAGGTTTACTTGATTATCCATGCATATTTAAAAAATAATAATTGTGTATTAAAATAACATGTCAGTATTAAATATGAACATTAGGCTTTTGAGGAACTTTATTTGTCCATTATTGTGTTGCATTGTGTTATATGGTTTTGTCCCCACAATAAAAACTAGAGAGCTTTGATCATAAAACTAAGCATTTAAGTAGCATCTTACCAAGACACAATATTGGGAGATAATGAGTGACAACTTATATTTATGTGCATTTTATGTAATTTGTCTGCTATACTTTATAAAGATCTCATTGATTCACATTAGAAGCTATCAGAATTTCATTGTATGTTTTTGCCATATAAATATATCAGCATCTGCATCAAATTGCATATTTTTCAGACTATTATTTCTTTGTCAGGCTTTACAGGGTTAATAATAATTTCTGCCTCTCTTAGATTGAAGGTGCAATATCAAGGGCTCGCTCTCGATGGCTCCAGGACTTGACCTCCCTCCCAGAATACAAAAGCAGCCTGCAGACAGAGAAGGATGAATGGGAGCGACTACAACAGCAGCATGTCCAGGAACAGGTGTTTGTAGTGATCATTCTAAAATTATTTCTTCATATTTAATTTCGGAGTTGCTCAACACTCTCCTCCTCATCCCAGGTGTCTTCAGCTGTCAAGACAGTGGAGGAAAGGTGGCAGGACACGCTCCGCACCAGATGCACCGAAGTGGAGCAGTGTAACAGGAGAAACGGGGAGCTCCAGGAGGAAGTGCTTACCCTCAGCACCCGACTGGAGCGCTCGTGCCAGGAGCAGGCCGCCCTCATCAAAGCAGAGCTGGCTGCAGCCCGAGACGTTTGGATGGAGGACAAGCAGGAGGAGATGTCCCGCCTCAGGGCACAGCTCCAGAGAGAGCAGAAGCAGAAACTACAAGCCGTCCTACAGCAGGACCTGGAGCAAACTGACACAGAGCTACAGAAAACCCTCAGGGAAAAGGAGCAGGAGTGGAGGGCTCAACAAGAGATCAGGTTCATAATAATCTAAAATAGGGGGGGTTTGCTAAGGCAAGCTGTTGTTCAAGTGAGGCTCTTTTGACATCAGCCACTAAGCAACAAACTAGAACATCTTAGCAACTGCATGGCAACACAATAAAACCACAGAGAATACCTTCGCAACTACACACATATACACACACACGTCATAGTTATAGTAAATGCATGTGTGTGTGTGTGTTATTTCAGTTTAGGCCTATAATATATTTTTATTTCAGTTTCATTAATTTAAGTATTTATGTAACTTATTTCAGTTAGTTTCAAAGACAACATTTCTAAACTAAAATATACTTTTTTAGAAAAAAAGTTTGTTTTTCATTTAATATTTTTTTTTAATTCAGCTTTTTTCATTTACCAAAAAGGATATATTATAGTTTTAATTATCAATAGTATATAAATATAACAAATATTTCTTAAATGTATACATGTATGCATTAAAAGTAAAGCCCGCCCAACTGTCCCAATGACGGGTGGTTTCTGTGCATTCAGTCTTTTCAACGGGGCAAAGTAATTCAATTCCAATTTACTTTTATCTGACTCCATTTTATCATGACCTCGAATTTAGGTTAGAATGCCGATTGGTTATTTGGTCATTTGTATAATAGTTTAACTACACATTTGGTTATTCTGTTTAACCCTTTGTTGAAATTATACCTGTACATCCGGATCCCAATAACACTTTGAGTCTCGCACCAGCCGGATTACGATCTTTTTGTCTAATGGCCAAGACTGACGAGTTTGTGATAGAGGCGATTAACTGATATTCTAGACGGCCGTGCTCCACGTTGATCATTCTAGAATATTTTATTCAGTCTCCATAGATCTGAACTCACTTAATGCAAAACTATATCTAACCAAATGTAGATTTTGGGTGAATTATGGAGGAGCGATGGGGGAAGAGGCAGTGAAGGGAAAGAAATGTAAATTAAGGCACTGCTTGGGTGATCAACTCTGTGTGATGTCGTCTCGGATGGGGACGCTAAATGCACAAGAGTGACTTCAGATGTTCATTTCCTTTGTTTTCTTAGAGAGTCGCCATCTCTTATAGTACTTACAGTTTCTCCAGTCTTACAAACACGTGTGTGTGTGTGTGTGTGTGTGTGTATATATATATATATATAAAATAATGATGATACACAATACATACGTATATATTATGTAAACACAAACTTTTATTTTGGATGTGATTAATCGATTTGACCGCAGTAATATATTAAATAATTTGAATCAATAGAATAGCATAAAAGGGATTCAACCTTTTGACTCCTGAACAGAACCCTTCTAAACATGAGCTTATGAATATGCGCTGTATCATGTGGTGTTTTAAAGGACTGTTGTTTTGCAGACTGCATGAGGAGAGGCGGCGGGTGCTGGAGGAGGTGCTGGAGGATCTGAAGGAGGTGCTGCAGGAGGGAATGGAGAAGAGAGGCAGTCCAGATCAACACAAGCTCAGCCGTGTGCCAGGAACCGTTCGGTCCAGAGTCTGGGAGATCTGTAGAGAATCACTACATCAAGCCGCCAACCAAGCCAAGCAGGAGTGGAAGAAGGTGCATATCATTACACAATTTTGAAAAGCTACCATCATGCTACGTCACTGTAATGAACATGGCCTCACCCACAGAGTTCCCTGTTCTTTATTACACATACATACACAGTAATCATATTTATGCAGTCATATCATGCATACCCATATTTTATCATCGGTCTCCACCCAGAGAAACGCATTAAATGTTTTGTTTCTCACACCTCAGAGCAGCGAAGACAAGCTGAGACGCGTGCTGAAGGAAACCCAGGAGCGTCACGAGGCGGAGATGGGTAAGGCCCTCAGCACACACACCTCACACTCTGCTGGAATCAGCACCTCTTCCCTCCTCACCGGTTCCTCGCCCTGCAGCAGGTCTAACGGCCCAGAGGAAGCAGGGTGAATGCGTTGGGTCCCTGGCCAAACTCCAGAAGAAGAATCAAGAGCTCCAGAGACATCTAGAAAAGGCCTGCCGCCAGCTCCAGAAGACCGTACGAGAGCACAAAAGCACCCAGCAGAAGATGAAAGGTGCTACTTAATATGAGATTCTCAATGTTAGAAACTATGGGGACACGTGCCTCTCACTAAACATTTTGACATATCAGTAAATTAATCAAGTATTATTCATTATAAATGATAATATAATGTAAAATATTAAAATAAGTGATCAATTATAAATCACTGAAACGGTCAATTATAAAGTGTCTAAAATCTCAATTTTTTTTAAATAAATAGGTTTGTGCTAGGGTTCCCACACTAGGGCTGAACAATTTTGGAAAATAATCTAATTGCGTTTTATTTTATTTATTTTTACCAACATGACGATAGCGATTTTTTTTAACATGCGTTTTTTTCTTTCTTCTTTTTTTCTCTTTTACCCAAACTGGTCACTGGTCTTTTCTCCTCATCATTTCCTGTTTCCTAAGTGGATTTTTTTTTTTTATATCTACATGTTTAGAGGGGTTTTTCTAAATAATAAAATTAAAAAATTGGATTTGATTTCTCAGCTAATTTATTTGATTAGCTGAGAATTTGTTACGACCCCCAATTTTGTAGGGTTGGATGGGGTAACATTTACTTTGTGATAATTGTACAGTCGTGGCCAAAAGTTTTGAGAATGTTGAAAATTAATATTTGTGTCAAAGTCTGCTGCTTCAGTGTTTTTAGATCTTTTTGTCAGATGTTACTATGGTATACTGAAGTATAATTACAAGCATTTCATAAGTGTCAAAGGCTTTTATTGACAATTACATGAAGTTTATGCAAAGAGTCAATATTTGCAGTGTAAACTCTTCTTTTTCAAGACCTCTGTGATTCGCCCTGGCATGCTGTCAACTTTTGGGCCACATTCTGACTAATGGCAGCCCATTCTTGCATAGTCAATGCTTGGAGTTTGTCAGAATTTGTGGGTTTTTGTTTGCCTCTTGAGGATTGACCACAAGTTCTCAATGGTCTGGGGAGTTTCATGGCCATGGCCCCAAAATTTCGATGTTTTGTTCCCCGAGCCACTTAGTTATCACTTTTGTCTTATGGCAAGGTACTCCATCATGCTGGAAAAGGAATTGTTCATCACAAAACTGTTCTTGGATGGTTGGGAGAAGTTGCTCTCGGAGGATGTTTTTGTACCATTCTTTACTCATGGCTGTGTTCTTTGGCAAAATTATGAGTGAGCCCACACCCCTGGCTGAGAAGCAACCCCACACATCAGGATGCTTTACTGTTGGCATGACACAGGACTGATGGTAGCGCTCACCTTTTCTTCTCTGGACAAGCTTTTTTCCGGATGCCCCAAATAATCGGAAAGAGGATTCATCAGAGAAAATGACTTTACCCCAGTCCTTAGCAGTCCAATCCCTCTACCTTTTGAAGAATATCAGTCTATCCCTGATGTTTTTCCTGGAGAGAAGTGGCTTCTATGCTGCCCTTCTTGATACCAGGCCATTCTCCAAAAGTCTTCGCCTCACTGTGTGTGCAGATGCACTTGCACCTGCCTGCTGCCATTCCTGAGCAAGCTCTGCACTGGTGGTGCCCCAATCCCGCAGCCCTGTCCTGGCACTTGCTGGACTTTCTTGGGTGCCCTGAAGCCTTCTTCACAACACCTGAACCTCTCTCCTTGAAAGTCTTGATGATCCGAGAAATGGTTGATTTAGGTGCAATATTACTAGCAGCAATATCCTTCCCAGTGAATCACTTTTTGTGCAAAGCAATGATGACTGCACGTGCAGGTAACCGTGGTTAACAGAGGAAGAACAATTATTTCAAGCACCACCCTCCTTTTAAAGCTTCCACTTTGTTATTCTAACTCAATCAGCATTACAGAGTGATCTCCTGCCTTGTCCTCACCAACACTTTAACAAGAGAATCAATGACATGATGTCAGCTGGTCCTTTTGTGGTAGGGCTGAAATGCAGTGGACATGTTTTTTTGGGGATTAAGTTCATTTTCATGGCAAAGAAGGGCTTTGCAATTAATTGCAATTAATTTGATCACTCTTCAGAACATTCTGGGGTACATTCAAATTGCCATCATAATAAATGAGGCAACAGACTTTTGTGAAAATTAATATTTGTGTCATTCTCAAAACTTTTGGCCACGACTTTATGTGTATGTGGGGATTGCAAGAGAAGCGTAAACCCAGAGCCAGCCCAAGGCATAACCGAACTAAGCGGCTGCTTAGGGCCCCTTGGCCACTAGGGGGCCCCCAAGAGCACATGAAATTACTTCTTGCTGCATGTTACCCAAATAAAATTCTGCTTAGGGTCCCATAAAGTCTTGGGCCGGCCCTGCGTAAACCTAAACAAAATTATTTATTATACACAGGGGAAAAGTTTACAAGAGATGAGAAATAATAAGGATAATTGATGAATACAAAAAGAGAAAACGACATTGACAAAATCAAATAAAAAAAAAAATAAACCCAAGGGAAAAGGGATACGAGCTGCGCCAAAGGAAAGAGAAGAACAAAACAACCCAAGACTAACTCACTTCTAACCTACTGTGTCTAATACATCAAAAACTGTTGCACAATGTATGTCACGTGACACGCAAACGCAATCAAAGACGACTAGCACATGTTAACTCTGGCGGGAGACTTGATTGGCAGCGGGAACAGTGACGTCACGCAGGTTAATGATGATTGACTGCTCCTCAGGCCAATCGCAGTCAATAGGGGTGAGCATGACAGGGAGAGAAAAAAGAGGAAAATATGTAACATCATTACTGATTGGCATAAATGGACCCCCATTAGAAGCAAATGGCATGTTGGAGAAGGCTTTTTTTAATCGTTGTTTTTCATGTCAAATCAGATGAGCACGAGGCAGCCCTGCAGAAGGAGCAGCAGGTTCATCTCAAAGCCCTCGAGGAACTGAAACAAACCTCAAATGCAGAAGCACTTTCAAGGTTTGTAAACACTACAAGTGTTTGTTTGATTTCTTTAATGAGAGCACATCATTGACTACAAGCGCAGTGGCTCTTACACACTAACGGTCTTCATCAATGTTTCAGCGGTTCAGTCAGCCAGCAGAATCTTCAAGCAGGTCTTGAGGAAATGAAGGAGCAATACATGCAAGCAGTGGAGAAAATCAGAGGTGAGTGCAAGGCCTCTATAAAGATGTTTTACAGAACTAATCACATTTTATTCCTCTAACTTGTAGTGTAGCTACACTACTAAAAGGGTTTTTCCGCAGTTTAACTGCTTTGAAACTGAAGCTAACAGTTTATAAAGTAGCTCCCTCAACTCCGATTTTATTTCATATGTTAGGCGACATGCTGCGTTACCTGCAGGAGAGTAAAGAGCGTGCGGCAGAGCTGATCAGGACTGAGGTCCTGAGGGAAAGGCAAGACACGGCCAGGCGGATGCGCAGGTACTACCTCACCTGCCTGCAGGAGCTGCTGGAAGACGGAGGCCAGGCCGCAGGGTATGGAGACGCGCAGATGATCTCCTCTCTTTCTCTGGTTTGCTCTTCATTCTGCACTTTTTCTCTCTCCAGAGCAGAGAAGAAAATCATAAATGCTGCTAGCAAACTGGCCGCTATGGCCAAAGTCCTCGAGACCCCGGTGGCCAAACGCAAGCTTTCAAGAACACAGAACTCTCAAGGTATGCTTTCATGCTTGCATGTAGTTTCTGTGACACTAGTGGCATCTAGCGCAATTACAAAAATACAAAACCTCTCCTAACTCAAACATCACAAATACAGCTCTTACAGGTGCTTGGTACGGCATGTCTCAACGGGTCAGTGTAGGCTACTTTCAATACAAGGTCCAGCATATTAGGAATACTTTTAGCTGTGTTACTATGTGTCATAAGTAAGCAACTGAGTAGCTAACACTACTCAATTTGTGGAAAGGAGTTGAAATAGCTCACACACAGTTTTATCACAGTGCTTGTATATTGTTGTCTCTTAATGCATTTGATAATTCATACTCAGAAAATAGAACCAAAATGACATTCATTACAAGATGATTAGTTAAAGCATTTCAAAATGCACCGCCAGACTATTTTTCCAGTCATGTCTCGTCACATCCCTACTGGACACATCAAAAGAAGCATCCATTAGTAGCGCGTTCAGGCCTATCAAATCACTGAGGGTGCTTCTGAAATGACTGAGGGTGCTCTAGATGCTCTAACTTAGATTTTTTCAATGGATTATATAGGCCAGGGGTCTTCAACGTTTTTCAGGGGAAGGACCCCTTAGGCGATAAAGACATGGAGCGGGGACCCCCGATACAAAATGTGTCAAACAGAGCTACATATTAAGCATATAGCCTTCGATATTAATAGAAACGAACTATATTATGATTAAGAATAAGATCTATTATGTTAAGACAGTAGATCAGAATGTATATTACTTGCCATTGTTAAAATTAACAAAATGCTGCGATTTAAAAAAAAAAATTGTATTAGTTGTTTGCAGTTGTTGTAAATTATTTTAATTGATTTGCAGAATCATACATTTATTTTACTAATCAGATTATTGTTTTATTATTGTACGGTATTTACATCGCGTATCTATTTTGACATGCCATATTTTTGTCCCGTGCTGGTTATCACTGTCAATTACAATTTCGAGAGTGAAACACGCATTTATATGTAGACGTCACTTCCAAAACTTTGCAGTGTGTAATTTGGCGTTGTTCCTCTCAGCAGCATGATAAACAATACTTTTATTCAATGGATTATAGCTATACAACCTCAAAAGCATGAAAGAACGCTCACTTTACAATCACAATTAAGCTGTCACTCAACTCAGTTCGCGATCTCACAGCGTTCCATCAAAAGTCAGTAAAGTTGTCTACACTAAATAATGAATCTCTTACTTACATCGTGTCTTTGTTAATGAGAGAATTCACGAGGGCGAGCAGAACTTAATAAAAACTCTGCCGTTTTGAGCGGTGAGTGGATTCTAACTTAAACACCTCTGATTGGCCATTGCGTTCCAGAGATCATCGAGAATGTCTATGGTTTCTCACCGCTGCAAAACCTGCTGTGAATAGGAATGTTTCACGTTCTCCAGAGCGCAAAATCAAACGCAATGTTTGCCAAATCTGTTTCTTCAATAATATTTTACTATTACAGTATCAACGGAGGGTGCTCTGCTTTTGTTTCAGGGTGCTTATAATTGAATTTGACTTTGTGATGTTTTCTCCCCATGTTATAATTTTTTTCATCAAAAAATTATTTGTGATCAAACATTAATTGGCGGAGCCCCTGCAGTACCGCTGCAGACCCCTTAGGGGTTGCGAACCCCCGGTTGAAGACCCATGATATAGGCTGTAGCCTGGAAAGCGCTACAGTCACTAAAACGGTTGATTTGTCAGTTCATCGCGATCTCACAAAGTTCCATTATAATCAATGAAGCTGTCAACAATACACAGTAAATCTCTTACTTACATCGTGTCAAAATATGTGTCTTAATGAGAGGTTTCGCAAGCCTGCATAACTCAGCAGCATTGAATTAAACACTCGTGTTTTGAGCGGTGTGTAGATTCTGACTAACTTAAACACCTCTGATTGGCCTCTACATTGCTCACAGCTGCAAAAACACATTTGATGTTCTCCAGAGCACAAATATGCACTCAAGCGCTTGCCAAATCTGTATCAACTGAGGGTGCTCTTGCTTCCGTTTGAGGGTGCTTAGCACCCCCATATAACCGGGCCAGAGCATATTGCGTTGCAATGCCCCGTTCACTTTGATGTGTTCATGGTCCGCTTAAAGGATTAGTTCACTTCAAAATGAAAATTCTGATATTTTACTCACCCCCATCTCATTCATGATGTTCATGTCTTTCTTTCTTCAGTCAAAAAGAAATTAAGTATTTTGAGGAAAACATTCCAGGAGTTTTTTCCACAAAATGGACTTAAATTGCAACCAAAATGTTGAAGGTCCAACTCAAAGCAGTTTCAAAGGGCTTCAGAGGCTCTGCGCGATCCCAGGCGAGGAATGGGGTCTAATCTAGCGATAATTCCTCCTAGGTCTAGCGCGACCTTTCCGATGTGATTATGCAATCCGTGGCGAGCCGCAGAGCAGCGCAAGATGAGCAATTTAGGTTAAAAAGTATATTGATTTAAAAAAAAATTTAACCCTCTGGTGCTCTTCGTTTAGGGGTTGCATTGGTTGTCTTCCCGGTCATAAGTGACTGGACACCTAAAAATGAAACTTCCTCCACCCCAGTAAAACCAATGCAATTTATTTTTCCTCAATAATATTTTTTCTTTTTAATTTTGTATTTTGAGATGATTTTTTGGTATTTTGGTCTATTTTTGCCATTGAAAATTATACAAAAAAAATTTTGTAATTGTTTTTTTTGTTAATTAGTGCATTATTTCAGGTTAAAATAGAGACAAATTTTTTTGAAGGCAGATTAGCGCCCTCTTTTGGAATTATTTAAGAAATCATGCAACCATGGGTGTAATCACTAGAGGTCTCTATGGAGAGGCTTGAGAATTCCCTAGTTCTCTTTTGAACACATTTAATGATTTTTTTTTATTGATGGATTTGAATATAAATTTAAAAAATCTCAAAGACTATTTATTATAAAGTTTTAGATATTTTTTTTGTTTGTTAGAAATATAGACTTTTTTCCTGTGAATTTGTGTTTTTGCAGATTTCCCATTAATTTCCTATGGTGGTGATTTTTGACCGAAAAGCACCGAAAAGTGGGAGTATTTTTGTACGACCACTTGGCATGCTCAAATCATGCCCTCAATTTTTTTGTGTTTACATACCTAATGCTAGAAAAGACACCAAGTTTCATATCATTCTGATGAAGCTGTGATTTAAAAACATTCAAAATGTGGTTCATAGGTTCAGTTTTTCATAGGTGTGTGTGTGTGTGTGAGTGGATGTCAATATAACACTCTCGATGTTTTAGAGTGTCACCCCTTTACTGCTGTGTACTTTTTTCAGTATCGTGGCCGATTTGTAGATTGTACACACAAATATTCTGAGAATTTGTGTTTTTGCCGATTTCCCATTCATTTCCTATGGTCGTTCATTTATGACCGAAGACAATGAACGCTACTTTTTTTTTCTTGAATCATGACCCCAATTTATTTGTGTGTTTACATACCTAATGCTAGAAAGGTCACCAAGTTTCATATCATTCCGATGAAGTTGTGATTTGTTAAATTTCAAAACAGAAAATGTTCTGGTCAGAAATGACCGAAGAGCACCAGAGGGTTAAATGATCGTTTCGCTATATAAGACCCTATTCCTAGTCTGGGATCACGCAGAGCCCTTCGAAGCGCTTTGAAACTGCATTGATTTGGACATTCAACATTCACAATGTTTGGACTTGAACATCTTGGTTGCCATTGAAGTCCATTATGTGGAGGAAAATCCTGCAATGTTTTCCTCAAAAAACTAAAATATCAGGTAATTTTCATTTTGAAGTGAACTAATCCTTTAATCTTTGAAGGAATTTTGGTACCAGAAGCTGAATGTCTTTTCCCATGTAACCTGTCAGTCATGCTCCCACACCAGCTACACACCCTCTGGCTCCGCCTGCTACAGGAACCACTCCCCAAACTATCACTATAGGTTGAGCTAGAAAGAGATTGACAGATCTGAGCGGACCACTTCATGTTTTTATGTTGCCTGGGAGGCTTAATGTTTACACTTTTAGGGGAGATAAACCTGTTAATGATATACTAATATTAGTCAATCAACAACAAACTGGGTTAAGAGAATGTATTTTAACAAAATATCCTACCCATTAAATCTTAATTTTTAGCATGATATGGCATTTTTTACTGTACTTTATACTGTGAAATTTGATTTTTGCTTAGGTGGATCAGACATTGAAACCAGTGGCGCTCCTGCTAAAGTGCTGGGTGATGGAGCTGAAGCCCACAAGGATGGTAAGGACAAACGGATCCATCAGATCTACAGCCTAACCGACACACATTATTCATCCATGACTGCTAAACAGAAAGGTATCAAACCTAAAGGCCTTGAAGCAGATTCCCTGAGCTCTGCAGTGATCTGTGGATCTATAGACCCTCTTACGGTTGGTCAGGTAACTCAGAAACACACACACTTTCATGATAGTGTTTTTAACAGCGATGTCAGGACCCCTAATGTCACACTGAGAAAGCAGAGCAGGGAAATGTTCATGGAGGGCTTTGAGTCCGGAAGAGCAGAACCATCAGCCGTCCAACCATTCCTTATTGAAGAAGCTCCTGTTCGGGATGATGGACAGAGTGATTGGAGTTTAACCAGTAACGGCTCCAACTTTATGAACAACATTCACCTGACGTCCTCCTATCCCGAGCCTGGGAAGCCTTTCTCAGTGAATGGCCCTTCCTTGGCTGGTTTGGACTTTGGAAGCTCCATCGGTGATAACTCGGATGTTACGCTATACAAGGAGATTGTTCAACCTTCGTCTTACTCTAAACCAAGCGTGTGTGTGGACAGAAGAACAAATAAACACAGAGAGCCAATCCCTGGATCTGAGGGACATGGCGTCTGGAAAATGCGTCCGAAGAGCTTATTTTCAGAGCTGAAAGTGCGTCAGCAGGACAGTGGGTTCGACAGCCCGTTGGCACAGCTTCAGGAATGACATTTCGATTTGTTTGTGCCTGTGCAATCATTCTTTGTATATAAAAGAGTTGCATTCTCAGTTAACCTTGTGCAATGTGTTTTTTACTTGTTTGAGCCAAATGTCTTTTGTACTCGTCTTAGCAGCTGCATGAATTTGTTACATTTTAACTTAATAAAGCAACCTAGTTTTGCATTAATTAAACTGTTTCTTCTTGTTCTTATCTTCTTTCACACCGAATAAACAAAGCAGCGTAATCTCCAACATGCTGCACAAAACACAAGGCACAAAGTGAGTTTATTGTTGTTTTATATTCCCGAATGACTCCTGTGGCTGCATCTGTGCCTTCAATCAAAGTCCAGTGCCAGATAAGATGAGGTCAAAGATGAAATAGAGCGCATATTAAGCGTCATCTGGGTCGTTCTATGAAATGGTTTGTTAGCCTTTTTCACTTAGATGAGGTAATTATTTTTTGTAAGATTTTAAATATTAGACAATTATCAAATATACACTCTAATATATATACACTGTACTGTAACTCATGAAATATCAGGCAAATAATATCTTAAAGTGTTAATAAATTTGTATTCATTAACATTATTTCTAAATTAATACATTTTATATCGCTGGGATAAAGGTAACAGGGTTGACGGTTTACAGTGAAAAGAGTTGAAATATTTGGAGCATTTTAATGCTATTTTTTTATATAACCTTTTTAGTTAACAGGGTTTTTTTATTTTTACAAAATCATGGTAACAGGGTCATTTATTAGGGAAATTGGGCAATTCAGTCAAAGTTTATTCACACTCATTTCATTCTAAACCTGAGACTTTTGTTTTGGACATTTCTGAAGAATGTTGAACGGAGACATGCTGTAATATTTATTCGTAACATTGTCGTTCGAGCATGTTAAATGACAGGTTATATTTTCGTTATGTAAAATATCTAAAGTAATATAGTCTTATGATTGGAAACAACATGAGGAAAAAGGCGATAAATTAGCTTATTTTGAAAGGGTTGATATCTTTGGTAACGCGTTTACAGTGTGGAAATCTTCGCTGATAATGGGAGTTCGCGGTTTGTCGCGTCGTGAATGTTCAGTCTGGCTGTGATATGAATCTCTTCATTTCATAACCATCTGCTCCAGTCCGCGTCCATTCCCTCAAAAGCACCGCCTACACTGAACTTATCTAAATGTTGCGCCCTATTAGAAAGTAGGTCTTACGGGAAAGAATCGGATCACACTGTACAATGTTTTGGTATTTTGTAAGTGCTGTTTTACTTTTATTTGCATTACATTACCGTTATCCTTACTTTATCAAAGAGGCCAAATACACCTATCGAGTGGCATTAGTTGTACATCGTTTGAAAAAATTCATCAAGTCCAAACCTTTCTATACCTTAGTAGTGGATCGGTTCTTGGACTCGGTTAAGAAGAACCCACACAAAGCGTTCATTCGGTTCCAGGATGAAACGTACTCGTATTTGCAGTCGGATAAACAGAGTAATAAAGTCGCGAGGGCTTTGTTAAAACACGTACATCTTCATGAAGGAGATACAGTAGCGCTTCTGTTGGGAAATGAGCCTATGTTCTTGTGGATATGCTTGGCTTTGGCCAAGATCGGATGTTCTGCTGCTCTTCTCAATAACAACATCCGAACCAAGTCCCTTCTGCACTGCTTCACCTGCTGTGGGGCCAGCGTGCTGATAGCCGGTGCAGGTACTGTAACTCTTCCAGTTCAAAGTTTTATTTGTCAAATGCAATCAGTGCTTGATGTACTAACTGTACTAACTGTAAGCTGTTTACTCAAGCGGTGCACAGTATGTGCTAACTGACATGTCCTTTTTCTGTCTGTGGTGACACTAACTTTCATTAACAAATGGAAGTTTGGCAAATTATTTAGTGACCAAAATGTTAACCATATAAACGTGCTGCATCCTGATATGCGTTTTTAACACTAATTTGAAACTTATGGTCAACTCTTAGTTAACCAAATTATGCACTTATACACTATGCACTATTTTTGTACTCAGTTGTGTAGTGTAGGAGTTTTATAAGGTTATTTGGCGTATGATACTTCGTTTTTTGGTTAAATAAGTGCATGTTAGATGTATTTCATAAACTTTTTCTTTTGGGAATTTTCTTTGTGAACACACAATTCACTGTTTATACTACAAAACGGCATAGCATAGTGCATAAGTACACAAATTGGGACGTACCTTGGGACTTTTTGTCCCCACACGAAACTCCCAATCGTGCGGAATCCCATTGGAATGTCTGGATTTCACCAATGAAATTTCGCCAAAAAAATGGGAAAGCCGCGATCACACTACACGTTTGAGCAATGCGAAATTTCTACGAACACTGCAAAGGTTTGAACATTTTGTCACACTCTGCATGATTCATGTGCACAACGCGCGTACACTCTGCTTGTTACACACAGGGACGCGCAGCAACACAAACATTTTTAAATATTAAAAATAAAAGTATTCCTCTCTGGAGTCTTTCCACTCGCAAATTACCCCATGCAAATAGCGAATCCGCCATGGTGCGAGCGCAACTGGCTTTTAAAGGGAATGGGAGATGAGACTCTGATTGGTTTATTGCTCGGTTACGCCCAAAACACACCCATGACTCATTAAAGAAACGCAGACTTTTTGGGACTTTATCTTATTCCCCATATCCCCCAGAGTTAGATAAGTCCATACATACCATTCTCATCTTTGTTCGTGCCATAACTCTGTCGCACGCACCCACCGCTAGCCTAGCTTAGCACAATCACTGGAGGTAAATGGCTCCAGCTAGCTTACTGCACAATAATTGTCAAAATAATGCCAACATTTTCCTATTTACATGTTGTGATGTGTATAATTACATTGTGTACTAAGACCGACGGAAAATTAAAAGTTGTGATTTTCTAGACCGATATGACTAGGAACTATTCTCTCATTCCTGCGTAATAATCAAGGAATTTTAAGCAATGATATTATGCAGCACCTGAAAATAGGCTAACTTCCATCAACATAACCAACGTGTAACAGACTTCATTGTGATTTATCTTATAATTTGTTTTTTGTGTACATTTTTGACATTTCTGTGTGTTTAAATAGGTTTACGGTCTGCATTATCTGTCTAAATAAGTAGGGACTTTTATTTTGACGGATGTTGTAGTCTACGGAAAGATAGTGAGAGCTTGCGGTTCATCGGAGTGGTTAGGCAGATTTAAAGTTTGTAGTTTGTTAAGCACCCCCCGAAAAGGCATAAGGGGTGTATGTTCTTGTTTACTGTCATCTGTAATGAGTATTTTTGTTATAAAAAATAATGAGTATATTTCGCTGTATGTTAATGATAATGCTATGAAGAGAGAGAGTTTGTGTACGAGGTGTTAATGCGCACTTCTTTGCTTTATTTGTTTAGCTCTTACAGTGATTTTTTGGAGATCAAACGGTTTCAATAAACTCCATGAAACATCAGTAAAGTCTGGCCATCATTCGGACAGGGTCCGCTACACAACGTGACAATCTGCTTGCACCGAGAGCGCTGGGGCTGGGGACTATTATCAGTTCCTTGATCATTACACAGGAATGAGAGATTAGTTCCTGCCATATCAGTCTAGAAAATCGCAACTTTTAATTTTCCATCGGTCTTAGTACACGATGTAACTATACACATCACAACATGTAAATAGGAAAATGTTGGCGTTATTTTGTCACTTATTCTGCAGTAGGCTAGCTGGAGCCATTTACCTCCAGTCTTTGTGCTAAGCTAGGCTAGCAGTGAGTGTGTCAGACAGAGTTATGGCACGCACAGAGATGAGAATGGTATGTATGGACTTATCGAACTCTGGGGGATACGAATAAGCTAAAGTCCCAAAAAGTTGGCGTGTTCCTTTAAGAGACTAGGCACAACCCTTTTGGGTCGTTTTTTAGATTCAAACACGGCTTAAGTGCACCTGCGCCATGCGCCTCAGACCAAAATATGGCCCAACACTGGCTCATTTAGGAAGGAAACGCCTTACAAATGTGTGTAAGCTTGTTTCCCACACAGAATAAATAATGAAAAGGTAACAAATTCTTCTCAGAATTGTGAGATGAAACGAAGATGAGGGAAGATGCCATCAAAACTTTTCTCAAGGAAGTCAGTTCCTTTCAGAGACACATTCATAGAATGTATTTAAAATTAAAACCTCATATAATTTCCCTCAGCACTCAGTTGTAAAACCTCTCACTTCTTTCTGCCATTTTTTCAAATGAAACAACCTACGATCGCATGCTGTTTGTGTGTGTGTGTGTGTGTGTGTGAGACTGTTGCTTACTTTGCTTAATACTGGACATTATTTACCCTAGGTTTTTCAAATCCCGCCAATCAACTACGGTTTTAACAATAAACCACAATGCATTTTCAGATGGTTAGTACTATAGGTTAAAGGGGTGATGAATTGAGAAATCAACTTTCCCTTGAGCCTTTAATATATAAAAGTTCATTGTGATATAAGAATATCCTTTTCAGAGCTGAAAACGTCATTGTTAGTCAAAGAAAAGCTTTTATTGACACCAGGCCCAGAAAACGAGAGATCTCAGAATATGTCGACCACGGACGTAATAGGACGCAGAAGCACCGCCTCAAGCCCGCCCACCAACTCGTGGAACTAAACGGGTCGCTTACCGATTAATAAACATGCCGGTTCCAGCTCAAGTGCGTAAGACATTGCGCGTTTGTTTGCTTCATTTCACCACGGAATCGATTCTAAACAAGATAGAGGTCGAGACTGGATTTGCAGACATATTGAGATTAAAACACAATGCTGAGCCTTCTATATTGGATCCGACAGGAACGGTGCAACACACTTATGTGAGTAAAACATGTTTTTTATATGTGTTAGTATTGCATTGTTACAGATCGTTTGATATCTATTGATTACATACCTTAGCATGCTGTCACAGGCTGGAGAATCCTCTATTTTAAGTGTTATTGCTTCATTCGTGATCAGACTCAGATTGTGACGTTATGGGCCAGGGCTCGGACTTGACTTTTTTCGAACGTCCCCGGGGCTATGTGTTTTTCAGCCTGCCGACGGGCTATATTAAATTGTGAAATAACATTCCTTTCTTGTACTGTTCGCCGTTATATTCACTGATCGGGCGACATCATTCCAATCAATCGCGGGTGGATGAGAGATGAATCATTGTGTTTGTTTGATAAAGACATTTCGCGACATGCCTGTGAGCGTTTCCCCAGACGCTTTCAAAACAATTCCCACTGGTACTGAGAGGAGCTGAAGCTCATTAAATATGCAAATCTTATCCAATCCTAGCCGTGGGCGTTTACTTCCATGTCTTAAGTGCGGCACGCCCATCAAAACCGACCGTTTCTTCAGAGGGCCTCAAAACCAAGGCAGAAAATAGCCTATTACTTATTCATTATGAGGTTTCTGAATGTAAAAACCACGCAAACGTCATAAGTGGACCTTAGACAACAGTATTTTTTTTTTTAAAAAGCCAGTTCATGACACCTTTAATAAACTGTAGAACTAACCGTCAGAAAATGCATTGTGGTTTATTGTCAAATTGGTAACCGTTTCACAAACAAGAGTGAGCTTGGCGACCCCTTGTCAATCTTTAGCGACTCCCAGGTTGGAAAACACTGGTGTTGGCTATTTTTGTTTTCTGACATATAAAAAATCCCTTAAGGATTTGGAAAAACCTTCAGTGTTGTTGAGTGAACTGACTAAATGAATCAAACTGAATAAATTCTTCTATACACACTCCTGTAGAACTGCAGGATGCCGTTGAGGAGGTGCTTCCTGCGCTGAGAGAGCAGGGGATCTCCGTCTATATACTGATTGACCATGTGACGACCGAGGGAATGCAAAGTCTTCCAGACAAGATCAAGGCAGCTTCAGATGAGCCGGTTCCTGCCGACCTGAGGGCCAACGTTCGCTTCAACAGCCCAGCGGCGTACATCTACACATCAGGCACGACAGGTAAGACTGGATTCAGCGACAGTTGCGTTTTCTTATTCGGTTTTTGAATGAAGATGATTTTGCCCCAGAGGGAATGGATAAAAGTGTCAGTAATATGACATATGTGTAATTAATAAATGAGTGCATGTGGATTTAATGAGCCGTATGCCCTGCAGGTCTCCCAAAGGCAGCCGTGATCACTCATCGGAGGCTGTGGGCCATGGCCCTCTTCCCGTCCACTTGTGGTTTGAAGTCTGATGATGTGGTGTACATCTGCCTTCCCTTGTATCACAGTGCTGGCTTTGGCATTGGTTTCGGAGGTGCTGTTGATAAAGGTATGAAATCATCATTTTTTTCTTTTGTATTTTGTGTTGGTAATCCAGCCACTCATCATCGATGAGATAAAAACAACACAATATTCCAATGTTCTGTGACAAATGCAACTAGATGTCTTTAGAAATAAAGTCTTCAGAAATGTTTTGTGCTCTGCTTTTTTTATTGTTTGCTTGGTTTGGTACTTAGGAGCCACTGTTGTCCTGAGGAGCAAATTTTCTTCCTCTCAGTTCTGGGACGACTGCAGAAAATATAACGTCACTGTGATCCAGTATATTGGAGAAACAATGCGCTACCTCTGCAATACACCAAAGGTATTCAAGCATTTAAGAAGCCAGACAGCACAGAATCTTCCTCTTTTTGTCATCTATCGTACTTTGAAAGCAATGTTGTGCTTGTTGCACACTGATGAACAATCTTGCTCATAAGTTCAGAATCTGTGAAAAGGTGAATCATTTTAACAAAATAAGAGGGATCATACAAAATGCATGTTTTTTTATTTAGTACTGTCCTGAATAAGATATTTTACATAAAATATGTTTACATATAGTCAGCGAGAAAAAAAAATTGCAGAATTTTAAAAAATGATCCCGTTCAAAAGTTTACACACCCTTGATACTTAATACTGTGTATTAATACTTTTTATTATTTATTTTTATTATTGTCTGCTCAGATGCTATAAATATAGTACCAGTCAAACGTATTTTTCTTCATATTGATGTTTAAATATTATAATCTAGTGTTATTTTTTTTTATTTAATATCAAAGTTTGTTTTATCGAGTTAATATCGAGTTTTGTAGAACGTGAATTTTTTTGGTTTTGTAGAAAGTGAATTGCTTTCTTTACAGTGAATTTCGTTTTATATAAATTGTATCTTAATTTTAATTATTTATTAATAATTTTTTTAACATGAGACTACTTTCAAAAACCAAAAATAGTACAAAAAAAGAAATAATGCTCTTAGTAATTTTTGTCTTGTTTCTAGTCTAAATATTTAAACATTCTTAAATCAATATGCATTTACTAGATAAGTACAATATATAATATATGTCCTTTGTCCTGTTGCTCTGTCACATACCTGAAGCTCATTCATTATGCAGCTCATTATGCAGGTCATTATGCTATTATGTTTCTTTGTCCTCTCCGGTGATACCCATCATTATTCATTAGATATCACGCCTCCTTGCATACGGGCTTTGTGAAGAAAAACTGTCTTACACATTTTAAATCGGTGTATTGTTTTATGTGAATGAGTATGCTCAATGATTCTCACATCAGTTTAAAGCAAAAACTCATGGCAAATACACCCATGAGTCAAAAGTCTTGTGGACACATATCTATTGTGTGTTTTGAGGCCTTCATTTTAGTTTTTTCAAAAACCATGTATATACATTTTTCTCTCAAAAATACAAGCATGTGCATACATGTTGCTCACATATTGTGGTAGCCCAGTTTGTGCTGAATACAGTGTAATTACACGAGGCAGCTGAAAAATGCAAGCAGCTGAAAAATGCACAAATGTCAGAGCATGTCAAAACTTCTAAAGGGCCCCAAAACAGCTCAGACTCCTAGGGGTTAAACTCAGAAAAATCCTTCAGGTCCTGCACATTCTTCAGTTTTCCAGCATCTTTTTTGCATATTTGAACCCTTTCTATAAGTGACTGTATGATTTAGAGATCCATTTTTTCACACTGAGGACAATTGAGGGACTCAAACATGATTCGACTCGCTGATTCATAACTCTCCGAAGCTTCATGAAGCAAAGTTTTGAAATCGGCCATCACTATATAAGTCGTTATTTAAGTATCGTTTTTTTGGCGCACCAAAAATATTGAACAGAGGTCTTACGGGTGTGGAACGGCATGAGGGTGAGTAATACATTACATTATTTTCATTTTTGGGTGAACTAACTCTTTAAGTACAATTTACCTTGATCTTCAAATTCAAAAAGTTTTCACCCCCAGCTCTTAAGGCATTGGGACTCAAGAACAACCATCACAAAACACAAAAACAGCTGTGGATCATCCAGGGAACGACACACAGTATTAAGGGTACATAAACTTTTGAATGGGGTAATTATTACAAATTCAGCTTTTTTTTGTCTTGTGGACTATGTGTAAACATCTTTTATGTAAAATATCTTATTCAGGACAATACTAAATAAATAAAAAAACATACATTTTGTATGATCCCTCTTATTTTGTTAAAATTATTCATTCACATTTTCACAGATTCTGCAAGGGGTTGGTAAACTTTTGAGCATGACTGTATATAGGCTAGATTGACTTTTCACTTTAGTTGTCCTTTGAGCAAGCTGACCCTCAAGTTGTTCCAAATCTATATGTGTTTCTTTGTTCTGCTGAACACAAAGAAAGATATTTTGAAGAGGATGGGTAACCAAACAGTTGATGGACCCCATTGACTTCCATAGTTTTTTTTGTTTTTTTTTTGTTCAATGGGTCAATGGGGTCCATCAACTCTTTGGTTCAACATTCTTCAATATATCTTTCTTTGTGTTCAGCAGAAGAAAGAAACACATATAGGTTTGGAACAACTTGAGGGTGAGTAAATGATGACAGAATGTTCATTTTTGAGTGAATTATCCCTTTAAGATAATTGTTGGGCTAAACAAAGACTTTTGGATGCAACAGTTGCAAAAATGTTGGCGACACATCTTACCCCCCTCCCCTCCACTGTCTGCAGTGCTCTGTTTGCTGTGCATAATAGTCTGTTTCTCATCTTTGTTCCCTTCCTCTACAAGCGTGTTAGTGACCAAGTACACAACGTTAGAATGGCCATCGGGAATGGGATCAGGCCAGAGGTCTGGAGGACGTTCATTAGCAGATTCGGTCATGTTGACATCAAAGAATTCTACGGCTCAACCGAAGGAACCCTGGGCTTTTTGAACTACGCTGGAAAAATTGGGGCTGTCGGTAGCGTGAATTTTTTCCATAAGGTAGACTTAACTAGTCAGTCAATGCGCTCTTTACTCTTTTACTCGCAATTCACCAAGCTGGCTTTTCTCATTTCACTCATTCATTTTGTCTGAAAACATTCATGTTGTTTCAGAAACTGTTTCCATATTCACTGGTTAAGTTTGACCAGGAACAAGAGGAACCTGTAAGAAATGCAAATGGATTTTGCATAGAAGTAGCTAAAGGCAAGTCAAATTTCAGTTCTTCTGAAGAAGCATGTTTGTATGCATAAAAATGAATAAAAAAAGCCTGTTGTTAGCCTATTACATTGACTGTAATACAGGTGAGACCGGTCTACTAGTATCACAGATTACCCAGAAGGCCCAGTTTGCTGGATATGCCAGGGATCCGAAACAGACAGAGAAGAAGAAACTCTACAATGTGTTTGAGAAGGGAGACATGTACTTAAACTCTGGAGATCTGTTCAGGATAGATCGTGAAAACTTCATCTACTTCCAAGATCGGGTGGGCGACACTTTTAGGTGAACAAACGCTATAAATAAAGCTGTTTATACACCTTTAAAAGGCAGAAATGAAAATAAATGCATGGTTCTGTTGTTCTCAGGTGGAAAGGGGAGAACGTTTCCACAAATGAAGTGTCGGACATCTTGACTATGGCGACGAGTATCGAGGAAGCAAATGTATATGGCGTTGCAGTTCAAGGTTTAATGCTATTTCAGAAATCAGAAATCATCCATAACATTGGTTAATATTTCTTCTAATCTGACACACTTGATCTTTTGTTGAATTTGAAGGGTATGAAGGGAGGATAGGAATGGCTACCATCATATTGAAGAAAGACCATCAGTTTGAATGCGATGGCATTTTTAGCCACGTGACCGCTTACCTCCCCTCTTATGCCAGACCACGTTTCATAAGGATCCAGGTAACATCATATTGCAAAGCATGCACATATAAGCTCTTTCTCTTTAGGCAGTATTGATATAATTACAGTTGTAATCAAAAGGATTCAACCCCCATTGAAGATCAGGTTTATTGGCAAAATTATTCAACCCCTTCATGGCAAGTATCTTTAGTACTTAAAGGTCACGTTTTTCGTGTTTTTTTGAAGCTTTGATTGTGTTTACAGTGTGCAATATAACATGTGTTCATGTTTCATGTGTAAAAAAACACCGTATTTTTCACACAATTTACTTATCTGTATACTGCTGTTTTCACTGTCCTCAAAACGGCCTGAGAATTTCCTCGTTCTATGAAGTCCCTCCTTCAGAAATACATAACGAGTTCTGATTGTGCCAGCGGTTCCCTTGTTGTGATTCGACAGCAGCTTAGCACCCGTTGCCCGGGAAGGTCACGCCTCTTACCATAACGGGGAGATGAACGCGCTCAAACTACAGCCCCTGAAGGCCAAACAAAGGTGATTTGACTCCGGGATGAAAATAACAGCGTCTGGACGACAAGGCGACAAACGCAACCGAACCGAACCGAACCGAACCGAACGCAACACTTCCTCTTCCTCTTCTCCACGAGGGAGCAACAAGACCACGCCCCCTTTTTCGCGTATTCTTGTGGGCGGAGGTTAGTCAACAAACTGTTCTACTGACGTAATTAAAGCAGGAAATACCAGGATGTAGTCCAAACCGGCTGTTCGCTGTAGGCTTTGAAAGGGAACTTCTGTTAAATAAAATATCTCGCTTGGCATTGAACTTTGAGCTTTATAATTTTACAGGTATTATTTATGCTCTAACAGCAACATTACACACTAACTAAAGTTTGAAAAATGGGATCACGAAGAACAGGACCTTTAATAGAAAACCCTTTTGCTATTATGACACCCCCTTCTGAGGAATCTTAGCCCGTTCCTCATGAGCAATGGCCTCCAGTTCAGTAATATTCTTGGGTTTGCGTGCTGCAATCGCCGCCTTCAAGTCCCACCAGAGATTTTCTATGGGGTTCAAGTCATGTGACCGTGATGGCCACTGTAGAATCTTCCAGGACTTCTTCTGCAACCAAGCCTTGGTGGAATTTGAGGTATGCTTGGGATCATTGTCCTGTTGGAAGGTCCAAGCTTCAGCTTCCTCACTGACGGCATGACGTTTTCTCGTAGGATTTACCGATACTTCAATGAATCAATTTTGCCTTCCACACGCTGCAAGTTTCCAGCGCCAGAGGACACAAAGCAACTGTAGGACACAGCAGACATACCGCTGATCCATAGGGCCGAAAAGTTCAAGTTTAGTTTGATCGCTCCACTGAACAGAATCCCAAAACTTCTGTGGCTTATTTATAAGATTTTGAGCAAATTGGAGCTGACTTTTCTTGTGTTTTTGGGTCAATACTGGTGTACATCTTGGAGTTCTGGCATGGAAACTCCATGCCTTACTGCGCAAGCTGAAACCTCAGTGCCTGTTGCCACCAAGTCTTGCTGTTGATCTTTTACAGTCACTTTTTCTGAACCTGCCTTCTCAGAAATCTGGTTGCAGCCGTTGATGTCTTCCTTTTTCTGCCCCGTCCGAACTATGCTTCCAACGGTGTCTCTAGGAACATTTAGTGCCTTCGCTATCTTTTCCTATCTTTTTGTATTTTTTTGCCGATGATATCTTCTCTGAACTTTTTGGACCATTCTTTTGATTTAGCCATATTTCTAACATGCAGTCAAACGTGACACTCAAGAAACATAGGCAGTTCAGACATTTCATGTGTTCTAGCTCAAGCACACCCGGTGCAACTAATAATAATAATAATTTGTTACATTTATATAGCGCTTTTCTAGGCACTCAAAGCGCTTTACATAAAAGGGGGGAATCTCCACCACCACCGCCAATGTGCAGCACCACCTGGATGATGTGACGGCAGCCATATTGCGCCAGAACGCCCACCACACACCAATTGATTGGTGGAGAGGAGACAGAGTGATGAAGCCAATCGTGTGTATATATAATATAGGGATGAATAGGAGGCCATAATGGACAGGGGCCAATGGCCAAATTTGGCCAGGATGCCGGGGTTACACCCGTACTCTTTATCGAAAGAAATCCTGGGATATTTAATGACCACAGAGAGTCAGGACCTCGGTTTAACGTCTCATCCGAAGGACGGTGCTTGTTACAGTATGGTGTCCCCATCACTATACTGGAGCGTTATGACCCACACAGACCACAGGGTGAGCGCCCCCTGCTGGCCTCACTAACACCTCTACCAGCAGCATCCAAGTTTTCCCAGTTGGTCTCCCATCCAGGTACTGACCAGGCCCAGCCCTGCTTAGCTTCAGTGGGAAACCAGTCTTGGGCTACAGGGTGATATGGCTGCTAGCTAAGGGTATATATTTTAGGGTAAAATCATACCCTATATATTGTATTGTTACATATTGTATTGACAACTCATCAGTTAAATATTTACCATAGTATATTCTGCATAATTGGCTGGGTTTTTTTCTTCTTCATTAAACAGAAAAAAACTATAGGGCTGGACGATATGCTGATATATATATATATATGTAACATTGATATACGTTATCACACTGATTTAGACCTACCTATATTGTGTTTATGTAAAGCGTTCGCAGGCAGGGGGGGGGGGGCAGTATCAAGATGCATGTTGCCTAAATTCAAGCATTAAAGAGAAAACAGTGTCTTCACTTTTATCTTTTTACACATTCATTTCCCACATATAATTGAATGAGGAAAGGAAAAACAAAAGAAAACAGCCACAACAGACTAGCATGTTGACTACTTGACCATACATTTTGCTCTCCTTTCTTTCTGGCCAGCACATTTCTCAATGACTCTCTGATTAAAGTCAGTCATCTCAGTAGTGTCATGACGTTTGCATATTTCAGTTAGATATTTGAGGTCTCTTACCCCCGTTGTTGTCCACCAAACTTCAGTACCAACACTTTCAAATAAAAGACAGGGAAAGCAATAAAGGGCATTGCTAACAACACATCCAGCCAGCCACCTCCGTTTCTCATAACAAGCGCGTGAAGCTCCAAGTGCAGCTGCGTCCTGTCACGGGCCGGCTGCTGGATTTGTAAATCGCATTGGTCCGGGATCCTTTATCCTTTTGTTTTCTTGCAGCGAACATCTTGTGAAAGAATTTGGTTTAACTGCTGCCATCTCTACGAAAGTGATCATCCTAATAAGGTTTTGGCGGAGTCGGAGTGACTGTGTCGCCCGCGGACTTTCGCTTTAGTGGCCAAGAGCGTAAAGTTGAATGACAGGTGACAAGAACCAATCAGAATGGATAAAATAACACGCAGCCAATTCTGATTCGCCAGGGACGCAGCGACCTGCGTCCGGAGGAGGATCTTTAAGAAACCAATTAGGGACCAGCTTCAGGTCACATGCTGCCCGTATATTTTTGTACTCAGATAGACGTCCATTTGTCCGGCGTCCCTCGCGCATGAAACCGCATGAAACATATTGAAGAAGAACATATTAGTTAACCGATCAAAGTCAGTTTTTATTAAATGCTGAGGCTCTTACTAACAGCCGGCACATCGTATGAGTAAACGATTTTTATTTTTGTTTCATTTTTATATCATTTTTGTATACATGTATATTTCTGGAATTTTGATGGGGGCGGCGCCCCAGCGCCCTCTATTGACCAGCCGCCACTGTTCATTTGTTTTACTTGTGTTTTCACAGTTTCCCCACTAACTTTTGCCACTCAGTCTCGCCGGGAAAGCAACGTCAATGCATACCCTCTTTTTTTTAGGGGGTTGAATAATTTTGAGACTGCATAAGTCTTTTCAGTTGAATTTGGGGAAACCACTTGAAACATTTGTTGCATTGTTTCAATTTCAAATTCTTTTGTTTGTATTTGTTCATTACAAACAGCTGAAAGTTTGTAAAACCTTTGATTTGAAAACCCTGATTTTCAACTGTAAATACCATTTCATATTTCCAAATGCACCAACATCTAAATAAGTCAATGTGTTTCTCATTGCAGAACAGTTTGGCTGTAACTTGCACCTTCAAACAGCTGAAAGGGAAGTTGGTAGAGGAGGGCTTCAACCCTGCTGAAATCACAGACCCTCTGTATGTTTTAGACGAGATGGTGAAAAGCTACAGACCTCTGACACATGACACATATCACTCGATATTGGAGGGTCACTTCAGGTTGTGAAGAGCAGGATTTGCTCTTTATAATACATTTTATTGAGAGAAGTCAATCATTTATTTGTTCAGACACCTAAATTTACATTTACACTTACAGGATAGTAACTGTCCCGAGATCATAATTAACACAAAAATGTTGCAATTATATTGTATTTTTTTGTATGTACCAAAGCCAGTACTAAAAAAAACAAACAAATGATTTATCTTATTTTGTATATTTCAAAACTCTTGAAGAAGTGGTTTCATTTTATATCACCCTATTCTTCAGAAGTTTCCTCTGACTGTTTAAAAAGATAATAAAATTGTAAAAAAACGACTTCATTGTCAGTCTGAAAAGGGTCTTTGAGAATTTGATACTTTCCCCTGTAGTCTGCATTGAACAAATAGTTTCGTAAGAGTTTGTTGTAAAATGATTGGCTCCCACAGAAACCCTCCCACTGCCTCATGTCTCAAAGGCTGAATTGGATGAGGGTTGCCATATTGTGAGGTTAAAATGCTCCCGTATATAAAATCATTTTTTTGTTAATTAGATATGTTGTTTTTTTAACAAAGGTCTCTGTACTTTATACCTGTTTTTTCAGTGTTGTTCCATTTTAAATGCAATTATCAATATTTATTTATACAATGTTTGATTTATTTGGTTTATTATGTTTAATATGAATTATTGGAGGCTATTAGACACAATATTGAAGTTCATATAAATATTCAGAAACTCCATAAATTGCCACAGATGTAGTCGTGGTCTTTAAATAATTTGAATATAAGCACACGTTATACACACCAAACAAAAAAATTAAGCCTTTTTTAAGATTTATGCAATTTGAGTTGAGAGTTGAATTAGAAAAAATAATTCATTTTACAAACATCTTCCATTTTAAATGCAATTATCAATGTTTATTTATACAATGTTTGATTCATTTGGTTTATAATGTTTATGAATTATTGGAGAGTATAAGATACAATATTGAAGTTCATCTAAATACTCAGAAACTCCATGAATTAAGTAGTCGTGGTCTTTAAATAATTTGAATAGAAGTGCACATAAGTTTCAACACTAAACATTTTTTTTTATTTAAGTATTATTTTTTTATTAAGATTTACGCAATTTAATTAATAGTAAAATTCCATCAAATTGAATGGAATAATCCTTACGTAATTTAATTGAAAATTAAAGTGGTCATTATTCAATTCAATTTGGAATTTCAGGATGGAATTTTACTATTAATTCAATTGTGTAAATCTTAAAAAAAGGCTTACATTTATTTTTGAGTGTATATGTCATTATTTATTGGCATGAAATTACACATCTAAGATAAGCAAGTGTTTCTCATCCACTAAAGAAAATTCCCCTCAAGAAAATTGTCTGCAGATCTAAAATAATTGTTTGGGGGAAATTATTTATTTATTTATTTTTGAGTAGATTCTGGCAAAAGCAATTTGCAACTTGGTGCAAATGACCATGAATGCACACAATTTGCACCAGGAAAGCGTGTGGCATTAAGAAAAAAAAGCCTGTTTACATTTTTTTTTGTTAACAAATTAACTGCAAAAAGGCTTGTACGCGATGTTTAATGTATTGACAGAACTAATCTGTTTTATTAAAACGGCGTAAACAACCGCGCCGAGTTGATGATGGATCTGGCAACCCGGCGAGGCTCTCGAGTCGGGGGTGGATCAGAATAATATAATCTCTCTCTGGAGCCCCAAAAGGGCTGAACTTGCATTTAGAGAATGTGGCCCATGAATTTTAAGACTGTGGAAGTAGTGTCAGGCTATGGCATATAGTTAATCTCGAGACCCTAGTGTTGTCCAAACTCTAGTGAACATGTATATGTGGATGACTCTCCTCGCGGGCTTGGCTCTTCTCCCCGCGCTGCTGAAAACTTTCTTCCCATATTTTTTCCAGGACTGCGTGTATATTTACAGAGCGCTTGGCTTTGGGATACGACTAAATGTGTACAAAAGGAAAACTCCGTTCTATAGTATTGTGGACTGTTTTTTGGAAGCAGTGAGGAAGCACCCGCGGAAAACGTTTATTCATTTCGAGGGGAAGACGTACTCCTATGAGGAGGTGGATAAGGAGAGTAACAAAGTCGCGGATGCGCTGCGCACGGTAGCTGCGCTCAAAGAAGGGGACACGGTCGCGCTTTTCCTGGGGAACGAGCCCCGCTTCGTGTGGACCTGGCTCGGCCTGGCCAAGCTGGGCTGTCCCGCTGCACTCCTTAACTTCAATATCAGATCCAAATCACTCCTTCACTGCTTCTCCTGCTGCGGCGCGAACGTGCTCATAGCAGCTGCTGGTGAGAATGAGATGTATACAGTAGATGCGCTTGTCATTAGTGTGCCTATAAATGGATGTGTAGTATAGTATAGTGTATATGCATATAGATGGCTACTATAGCAGTGGAATGTCATGCTGCGAGGCGTTGGCAGCTAGCGCTGATTCCCAACCATATTCTCATACTTTTAAGTAATTTGCTTTATTACATATATAAAAAGAAAATGACGAGTTTAGGCTGTAAAAAAATATTCTGACTTTTGCAATAAGGTATATTGTGAATATAATCAAAACTAAAGGGCGCAGAATAGCTATTCGTGCAGCAGGGTTTCAATTTTATATTGATATTTTTTTATTTTATACAACTACAAATATCAAGGATGTTTTTTTTATTATAGAGTATTTTATCTAATTTACTGGCATTCTTCCTGACACAACAGTGCGTTGGTATGCAACAAAACTGCGCACGTGCGCAGGGATACGGTGACCAGGTGTTTCGCGTCATTGCTGATTTTTCGCGCGAATGGACCGCTGTATTGACCAATCAGAAGAAAGAACGGGAACTTTCCCCAATACAAGATGTCCTCCCTGCAGCATGTACTTCTTTAAAGGGGTGGTAAAACACATTCTTTTGAAGGCTTGACTGTGTTTGTGGGGTGCACTGTAACATGTGTTCATGCTTCGTTTAAAAAAAAATTGCCTTATTTTTAATATATTTGACCTTTATTCTACACTGCTCTGTCCCGATCCTTGTAAAACGGTCTGATGTTTTCCGGGTTGTATGAAGCCAGTCCCTCAAAAATACGCGATGGGCTCTGATTGGTTAGCTGGCCCAGTGTGTTGTGATTCGCTAACCGCCTAGTGCACGTTTGTCGGAAACGTCACGCCCCTTACCTTTACCGGAGGCTGTGCTTTGGTCAGTATTAGAAACAACGGCGTCAATAAAACCATATGAGCCCGAATCAGACCCAGAACATTTGAGTGAAGATGATCGAGCAGAACCTGTTCAGTCCTCAATAGTAAAGACTGCGGATCTATAATCGCTACTGAATGGCACTGTTACTTTTGTATTTTAGAACGATTATAGCCAAATATCTATCGCAAGAACTAACCCCAAACGAACACTAAGCACTGGCTTTACTAGTAAGTTAGCCAAATCACACACAGAACCATGTTTAGCATGCCTGTAGATAAACAATACATAAAAGCTCTAATCAAAGAATCATTTACACTAATGCCAGGTTCGCTGTTGAGATTTTAACGTTAGTGTTTGTAACGTTAGGTGTTCGTCGGATAACGTTAAGTATGAATGAGCATTTAACAGACTGGTTTGCAGAACAGCGTTGTCATCTGTTTACTTCCTTGCTACAACGTACAACCTATTACAGGAAAACACATCGATGAAAAATAAATCAGACTTACAGGTTGTGGCCCGTAAACAGCTTCTGTTTGTAAATCCAGCTTTCAGGACAAGCCGTTGTGCATATCCTGTATTGAACTCGCGAAGTTTGTGGAAGTTGTCCTCCGTGAAATGTGCAGCGCGCGCGTCGTGCATCCACGCACTGGCAGTGTTTTTTCACGCAGCTGACGTTGTGCAAATCCGGCATTGAAATCGCGAAGACGGTGGATGTTTTCCTCCGTGAGATGTGCTGCAGGGAGCCCTGCGCGCGCCTGATTCCCCGCTGACTCAAACACACGTGCATATAACATGCTGTATGTTAAACACTCTGCAACGCACCCCCGTCCCAAGGAAGGCTGAACAGAGCAAGTACCCCAGACCTGCAATCCGGATGAAAATAATAGCGTTTCCTTGGCATCGCGGCAACAACACTCCAGCCTAACTATACCACAACAGCGCCGCGATACAAAATGGCCTCACCCCCCCTTATTTAATATTCTCGGAGGAGGGGTTTATGTAAATATTGAGCCTGTTGATGTCACCAACCCTGGAGGAATGTCTGTAGTCGCCTAGCGGCCGTTTGCTGTAGTTCTTAGAAACTGATTTCTTTAAAAGCAAATATCTCCCTTTGCTTTAAACTTTGAACGTTGTAACTTTGCAGATGTTGTTTATGCTCAAGCAGCAACATTACACGCTAGCTAAAGTTAGAATAGTGAAATCGTGGTTTACCACCCCTTTAAAGGGTTAGTTCACCCAAAAATGAAAATTCTGTCAGTAATTACTCACCCTCATGTTGTTCCAACCAGGACCTTCGTTCATCCTCGGAACATAATTTAGTATATTTTTGATGAAATCTGAGAGCTGTCTCACTCCTCCATAGGCTTTCAGAGGGACTGAAACTTGATGGCCCAGAATAGTAAGTAAAAACGTCATTTAAGGAGTCCAAATGATTACAGTGGCTCTGTATTAAGTCTATCATGCGACGAAAATACTTTTTGAGCGGAAAAACAACAAAAATAACGACTTTTTCACACTATTATTGTACAATTTGAGCCTCTGACGAGAGTTCGCGGGAGTGCCACGACGCATGCGCGAGAACTGAGATTACGGCGTTCTTCTTCTACTACTACTTGACTGGCTGCTCACTCTTTCGGAGTAGGGTTAATCTCAGTTCTCGCGCATGCGTTGTGGCACTCCCGCGAACTCTCGTCAGAGGCTCAAATTGAACAACATGAGGGTGAGTTATTACTGACAGAATTTTCATTTTTGGGTGAACTAACCCTTTAAGTAGTGGACGCGTTTTTCCCAAGGGGGTAATCCTACACCCGGAAAGCGTACCTTCCATAGGGGCAGCCATTGCTAACCAAGCCATCACCTGCTGTTAGCATTCCATTGACTCCCATTCATTGTGGTGTCACTTTGACAGCGAATTACTTTAAATCAAGGCGTTTAAAGACCCAATTTGTCCATTGTTTATTTCTAAAGAAACATGACAATGTGTAAAAGGCTCCATAACCTTGTATCTTACACTATCGCCCTGTAGAAGCCATTTTTGTAAAAATAGGCTAACGATTGCGTCATAACCTAGAGCCCTGCACAGGCCTCAAAACTAGGCCCTAGCCCGGCCCTGGCCCGCGATGCTGAGGCCCTAGCCCGGCCGTGTCCGACAGCTCATCAAAATTATCAGCCCGAGTCCGACAGGAGCCCGTGTTTTTTTTTTTATCCTCCCTATTACACATTAGTTGCAGCCATTAAAATAGTTAAGTTTTGTTTTTAATGTCAAAGTAGTTATATTTTGTTTTGTTTCTTTATTAAGTTAATTTAGAAAAATGTTTGAAGCATTTTTTTTTGTTCTTTAAAGTGACGAGCAAGCGGCCAGCGGCCGACAGTGAGTTAACCCAACGCTTTAGCCTCTCAAATCAACACTTGTCAAAGTAGTTAGGCTATATTTCGTTTCGTTTCTTTATTAAGTTAATTTAGAAAAATGTTTGAAGCATTTTTTTGTTTGTTAAATTAAAGTTTTTGCTTTTTAAAGTGACGACCAAGCGGCCAGCGGCCGACAGTGAGTTAACCCAACGCTTTAGCCTCTCAAATCAACAATTAACTTGTCTTGCTTATAAAATCCATATACAACACTTAAAGCATCGTTTAAACGTTTAGCCTACTATCACCACCATCACAGTAAAAAGGCATTTTTGACAAGATGAGGCAGGCAGATCGCAATGACGCGCGAAAACGAAACGGGCTAATCTAAACAAATAAAAATAAAAAACACATGCAGGTTGTCTTACCTTACACCCTTCCGCAAAATGAATATAAATCCGATCTTCAATTCCTGCGCTATATGCACATTTAACGGAGTTCATGTCAACGAAAGCAACCGATATGAGCATTTTATTCATCAGCTCATTTCAACATCAGAGACCGCATTATGAGAACGAGCGACCTAAACACTGGTAAGAGCCTTTAGTCTCATTAGTTTTAATGAAGATGGTTGTGTTTTTGATCATCTAAAGGCCTGTACACACCGGGACGAATATCGCATGCGCTTATCGCCAGCGTTTTTCGTGACGTTTTTCGGCGCATCTTGAGTGTTCACACCCAAGCGATTTCCACTGGCGATGCGGCAAGTGAACGTGCACATTCAGTCGATGCGCTCCCGGTACACAAGGTGGTGCTGCGGCACTTACGCTTCTGACACTCGCTTGTCACACAGAAGAAAAGGAGAGACAGTATTTATGTGCTTGCCAAAACCACAGATATATTATGTCTATGGCAAAACCATTCACACACTTTTTGCTAACTGGCAAGCAGCATTAGCAGCCCATCTTCTTCTTTGTCTACTTACTACTTCTTCTTCGTATCAATGTGTGCTCGGCAAGACCGTTTTGTGCTTGAGCGCCACCAAGTCGTGTTTTACTGTCACTTCAGCAGCTCCAGGCACGTGAACAAAAGCGCTGATCTCATTGGTCGGCCAGTTTTTAACGCGCCGCGTCAAAAAAAAAAAAATGAACCCGAGGCGTTTTTTTTATTTTGACGCTTTTACGCCTGCCGTTTTACGCGTCGGTATAAAATATAAAATGAAGGAGAAGCCGAAAAAGGCCCGAAGCCCGGCCCTAGGGGCATAAAAAAAGTCGAGGCCCGTCGCGCTCAGGCAGAAATGCAGGGCTCTATCATAACCACAAGACTCTCTGTCGCGCAGTAGATAAATTACCGTATAGACAGGATGCATTAACTTAAAATGGCGTACTGGCATTTAATTTTGATGACAAAATAATGAATCAGAATAATTACCAAAAGTTGCCCCTGCTCACGCTCTCCGTCTCTGCAAGATTCGGTGATTCAGATTTCACTTTGCACAACTACTAGAAGACTTACAACTGTCAGACAGGCTGCTCACATCACATCTACGTGGTCAAGCTCAGTCTGAGGCTGCGCAGTACGATCAGCCATCTGGAAGTGAGTGCTTCAAATTGACTTCACTTTTCTGCGTTGAAGTCTATGGGGTCGCTGTGTCCATTTATTTTATTGTCAATGGTTTTACCCCAAAACAGCTTAAAGTCCCCATGAAATCAAAATGTAAGTTTTTACAAGGCTTACAGCATGAATATGTTCGTCTTACTGTTATCGCTCCAAAACAATGACAAAATTTGCATTTAGAAGATATAAGCATTCAAAATGTACAGTCTCTCACTTCCGCCAATATGAATCAATGCTTTTCATGACATCACTCTGCACTTCAGCTTCTCATCAGATTTTCTGTCCAATCAAATGCTCTCTAGAATCTGAAGCATCACGCCCCCTACATTATAAATTAGCGCCGAAGCTGCGGCTAAAATCTATCACTTGTTCACACATTTACTATTTTTTACATGGTGAATGGCACATAGTGCACTATATAGGGGATAGGGAACAGTTTAAATTTGCTTTCCATTTGGGTAAATGAAGTCTGGTTTTGCGTTAATAGGCAGGTTTCCATTACATATTTGTGCAAAACTTTTGCAATATTTTCTAATTGTCGATAGAAATTTTGTGAAATTACGCCGTTTCCCTTAGCCGATGTTATGTGTCAAAAGCATAGTTTTTCCTTTCCCGATATGTCATTCCAAAAATCATGGTGACACATGTTAGTAGGTTTAAGTAAATCGCAGTCACCTCAATAGCCATTATTTTTAATCGAAGGAGACATAGGCGTGGTATCCAAGCATTAATGGCAAGGAAAGCCCCTTATACTTGGAAGCGGCCGCATGTATGAGGTGTTTCTGGGAGGTAATAGTACGTGATTTCACAGAGGAACTGTGGATTCAGAATTCCCGGATGAACAGATCAACCGTTTTTGAGTTGTGCAATGCAATAGGGTAAAAGAATAAAGAACTTTGTCTCGTCTTCTGTCCGAACATATCGCGCCATCTTTAACAAATTATCAAGTGACTTTCATGTAGACTACGGCAGGTGACCTGTTAATACGGAAAAAACTGTTTCCATTGCAGTTTTGCAAGATATTCCTTTTTCGAATTGCCTGAAAAACCACCTCAAACTTTTTTGCGATTTATGGGATTTTTTGCGAAATTGCAATTTTAAAACTACACATCCTCAGATTATGTTCCACTGTTTTGCTTTAGTAACAGTTTCATATTAAATCTAAAAGGGGAATCTGTGACTGTCAAATGCAGCTTTACTGAGCTCAACGGCTCTGGCCTGAATGAAACGCAATTGGCTATTTTAAAAAAGGGTGCTCGTTATGTCCCGCCCCGTCTTCCTGTTTTAGTGGAAATCACGTCAACACATTGAATAATGCTGAGGGTTTCAAGGCACTTCAGTGGGCCTTTAATGTTAGTGTGTAGGTTTAGGGGTCATTATTGTAGTATTATGTATGCGATCGACTCATGTCGATTAGCATTGACATGAGTAAGGAAATCTTTAGAATCTACTGCGGGGCGGAGCTTGCGTTCAGCCCCGACAAAACGTTGCAAAAAGTTTTTTAAACGGAAACAGTGGTGCGTTGAACACCCTGTTGGCCTGTTCTGATGACTTGAGTTGCAGCTATGGCAGCTGAGAAGGCCATTCTTTGTGTTCTTTTTGAAGAATTTTCGGAGCCTGATGAAATCTACATAAATACGTGTTTAATACGCCAAAATACGCTCAATGTTAGTCACTGCCCTTGCCGTCCAGAATAAAAGAGACCATCCCCATCCCATTTAATTAACTTTTTTTATCTCCTGGTAATCAATTCTGATTAAAATCATTTTATTTGTAGTTCTTACTTTTTTAATACCTTGTATTGTCTTTCTCATTGTTATGTAAAGCACTTAATTACCATTGTGTATGAAATTTGGTTTATAAATAAACTTGCCTTGCAATGAAGCTAAAAATATAAACAACTACAACCCCAAATCAGAAAAAGTTGGGACAGTATGGAAAACGCAAAAAAAAAAAAAAAAGATTTCTAAATTTACTTTGACTTGTGTTTCATTGCAGACAATATGAACACAAAATATTTCATGTTTTGTCTGGTCAACTTCATGTCATTTGTAAATATGCATCATTTCCTGTCATTCAGACCTGCAACACATTTCAAAAAAAGTTGGGACAGTAAAGCATTTACCACTTTGTAATGTTGCCATTCCTTTTCACAACACTTAAAAGACGTTTAGGAACTGAAGACACCAAGTGATGAAGTGTTTCAGTTGTAATTTTGTCCCATTCTTCCTGCAAACAAGTCTTAAGGTGGGCAACAGTACGGGGTCTTCGTTGTCGCATTTTGCGCTTCATAATGCACCACACATTCTCTATTGGAGACAGGTCGGGACTGCAGGCAGGCCAGTCAAGTACCCGTACCCTCTTCCTCCGCAGCCAGGACTTTGTAATGTGTGCATAATGTGGTTTTGCATTGTCTTGTTGAAATATGCATGGACGTCCCTGGAAAAGATGTCTTCTTGAAGGCAGCATATTATGCTCCAAAATCTCTATGTACTTTTCATCATTAATGGTGCCTTCACAGAAGTGCAAGTTACCTTTGCCAAGGGCACTGACCCAACCCCATACCATGACAGACCCTGGCTTTTGGACTTGTTGCTGGTAACAGTCTGGATGATCCTTTTCTTCTTTGGTCCGGAGCACACGGCGTCCATTCCTCCCAAAAAATACCTCAAATACTGATTCATCTGACCACAGTACACGTTTCCACTGTGTGATTGTCCATCCCAGATGCCTCCAAGCCCAGAGAAGTCGACGGCGCTTCTGGACACTGTTAACATAGGGCTTCCTTTTGGCACAGTACAGTTTTAACTGGCATTTGTGGATGTAACTACGTATTGTGGTACTTGACAAAGGTTTTCCAAAGTAGTCCTGAGCCCATGTGGTGATATCGCTTATAGATGAATGACGATTCTTGATGCAGTGCCGCCTGAGGGATCGGAGATCACGGTTGTTCAGCTTTAGCTTGCGCCCTTGTCCTTTACGCACTGAAATTCCTCCAGATTCCTTGAATCTTTTAATTATGTTATGTACTGTTGAATGTGAAATATCCAAATCTCTTCCTATCTTTCTTTGAGGATCATTGTTTTTAAACATTTCAATAATTTTCTCCCGTATTTGTTGGCAAACTGGCGATCCTCGGCCCATCTTTGCTCCTAAAGGATTAGACCTTTCTTGGATGCTGCTTTTGTACCTAATCATAATTACAATCACCTGTTGACATCACCTGTTTCAAATCACATCATTATTTAACCATTTTACCTCATTACTAGCCCTAAATTGCTCCTGTCCCAACTTTTTTTGAAATGTGTTGCAGGTCTGAATGACAGGAAAGGATGCATATTTACAAATGACATAAAGTTGACCAGACAAAACATGAAATAATTTGTGTTCATATTGTCTGCAATGAAATACAAGTCAAAGTAAATTTAGAAATCACTTCTGTTTTTTTATTTATTTGCGTTTTCCATACTGTCCCAACTTTTTCTGATTTGGGGTTGTACATCATCATATAAAACGCTTACTACAATCACGTCTTCTAATATCTTCAATTGTTGCGTATACTGAGCTGCAGCGGACACATTTGTGCGAGCTGTCTCTTTAACACCTCGTGGTTTATATACATGTTGCTGCTGATTGGGCTGACATTTTTGACACGCCCACAAAAACAAGAGAAAACGCATCTCAAACCCGTTGCACACTGTTTCCAGGAAACATGTCGTTCAACCCATAGATATACATAATAAAGGCTAGATGTCTCGTCCGCGCTGCTGGCCAATGGAGGTCGACGTCCGCACCTGGCGGCCATCTTGTCACAGTCAGCTCGCTCACTCGTAACATTGTTTTCATGGTGCTTGCACTTTTTAAATAACCATAACTTGCTCAATTTTCTACAGATTTTCAAACTGTTTGGTTTGTTATAAACGTCAGAGATGTAGTTATGACACTGCATACTTATGAAAAATTATTCATAATTTGTTCAAGCATTCATAATTATAGCCATGTTAAAAACATTTGTAAGAAACCAAACCATTTGTAAATCCGTCAAGATTTCAGTGAGATAAGAGTATCTGTGTTCATGCAGATCACTCGCCTTATATCAGGTACCACAGAGCCCTGCCTGTGACAAGATGGCCGCCGGTGATGACGTTAGAGACTCCGCCGTAAGACATCTAGCCTTTATTTTGTATATCTATGGTTCACCCCAGAAACCGTAGCAAAACGTTGCGTAGCAGTTTGAACTTGAACGTGCCCCAGGTTTGGGCAATAGAAAGCACGCGCCTACTACTAATTGGATTTAATGGAGTACAAAACAAACAAAAATTTGCTATAATGATAACTGATATCCATTATCCACCTTATTTTAAAACATGAATGCCTTTTTATAAACTTGAATGTCCAAGGCTTTCGATGTCAACCGCTTCCAGTTATGTTTAACAGTCTTTTATGCTGCAAACTGGTATCTGTAGTCATTTTAATTGAACAATATTTAATAATATTTTAGTAATAATAATAAACTTTATTTTCTATAGCGCCTTTAAAAGTAGCATCTCAAAGCGCTTCACAGAATGGAAAAAAGCATACAATTATACAAACCATACAATACTTTAAAACAATACAATAAAATAAAAATAAATTAAATTTCAATATTATCAAGTAAAAGCTACCCTAAAGAAATAAGCTTTAAGAGAGGATTTAAAAACACTAAGGGATTCTGCTTGCCTAATCCGAGCAGGCAAGGAATTCCAAAGTCTTGTAATACAGTATTGTAATCTAAAAACACTGGTTTGTAGCCGCAAATAGTTTTACCATTTAGTTATTTACCTATGAGGGTGTGTTCACACTTGGCATGTTTGATTAGATTAAAATGAACCCTGGTGCGATTGCTCAGTTAGTGCGGTTCATTTGAATAAGTGTGACTGCCATCTGAACCCTAGAGCGCACCAAACAAGCGGACCGAGATCGCTGAAAATATGGGTCTCGCTCCAATTCCAAACTAATTCTGGTGTAGTTTGAATGAAATATGAACGCAACACAGACCAAAGACATGTAAACAAACCAAAGTCAGGACATGATGTCATAAGATGCAACCCTAAAAAGGGCCAAATGCTCAAGCATACCTGTTTTTTCTCATCATAGCCGTGATGTTGCTCATCACAGTTCGGTACAGGATCAGAACCGCGTCTCCTCGCAGCAGATCTTGGTTTGTGTGTGTGATGGAGGGATTCCTGCCGCTGTTTTGACTCCTTTACACACTTTATAAGCTCTACATGAGTTCTGAGCTGGTCAAAATACCATCATATGTAGACTACGCACATACAACAAGAACACTATGCCGTTAGGTTCAGTATTTTTAGATTCTGTGTTAAAATGTGAACGCGAAGCGGAGCAGGACTAATGTTTTCTAAAAGTGTGAACACACCGAACGTTCACAGTACTTCCACATTGAAAAATAAGGAGGATAATATGAGTTAAAATGAGCACACCAATGTGGTACTTGAGCCCTACTTGTGTGGTTAAGGGGTACATAAGACAAAAGTTTGAGAAGCACTGGCCTAGACAGAGGACTCAAGCACACGCTGTGCATGTGAAAACAGGCCAACTTCTTTGGGAACAGATATTTGGAAGACTTTGGATTTTTAATGATAAAATAGGTGTTTTTTTTAATGTTGTTTCTTTATTTCAAGCCTCTGAGATGTGCGAGTTGCAGTGAAGTGTTTGTTTCTCTTGCAGAGCTGCGTGATGCTGTTGAGGAGATCTTGCCGGCACTGAAAGAGAAGGGGATAACCGTATACCTCCTGTCAGATGAGTTGACTACAGACGGCATTCAGTGTATTGGTCAGGTGATCGCTAAGGCTTCAGATAAGCCGCTGTCCCCGTCTCTTAGGTCCAATATCCATATCAGGAGTACAGCACTGTATATCTACACTTCTGGCACTACAGGTATCTGTCAAGGCCACATGTAGTGAGTTATGTAATATTTATTGTTATATTCCACTCAATAGCATACCAAAGGCTAAAATTAGGTGATAACTATATAGCCACGGATATATGACTCTGTATATGCTGTGAAAATAATATGTTTCCCTAAATAACCCTGATATTCTGGTCCATGGAGGTCTTCCTAAGGCAGCGTATGTGACCCATGAGAGGGTCTGGGCTTCGTCGTTCATCCAGGGTGTTTGTGGAGTGACATCTGAAGACGTATTCTACATCAATCTGCCTCTGTATCACAGCGCTGGATTCCTCATCGGACTCGTTGGATCTATTGAAAGAGGTATGATATGCTACATTATATATTTAGAAATGCTCGTCTGGTTTTATACAGTTCTTACAAATAATGTTTTTTTTTCAAGGTAACACTGTTGTTTTGCGGAGAAAGTTTTCCGCCTCTCAGTTCTGGGACGACTGCAGGAAGTACAACATAACTGTGATGCAGTACATCGGTGAAACGCTGCGCTACCTCTGCAATGCACCAAAGGTAAAAAAATGTGAACGTAGTGTCCCGAAGAGCATCTTTGAAGCCTAAAAGTCACTCTCAGATAACTGAAAATGGACAAAGAGGCGGGACGTGGGTGGAGCTGAGGTGCCTGTTTGCTGAAACCACGCCCACCTAGCTCGACCATAGTGGCAATCCACCTGTCACTCAAGTGGTCACGCCCTTAATTATGCAGAAATTTAAGGCTTAATATTATTTAAATGGATGAGTTACAAAAAAATTCACCCCCTCACAGTTGTCATGAAGGGCGAAATTAGCCGTATAGACCAAAACCACTTTTTGTACCAGGCTGTAAACATATTTTATTCTGCTGTAAAGGCATTTTAACATGGGGGAGATACAGATTTGACTCCCTTTTGGAGCCTGTCCCTAGTGGCCAGTCGATGAATTGTAGTTTAAGTCACTTCCGTATTGGCTTCAAGAGAGAGGCCGCGGAAGGTTGCCCCTTGGTAAAAACATGCATCATGTTTTATAAGTATGAAGATATTTCTCTTTAAAATTTGTTTTAAACTGTCATTAGCTCTGTTCCTAGACTTCCTACTTAGACTTTGTTATGAAGGCTTTTCAAAAAAGCGCTGCCTTATGAAGGTGCGGTCACCTTACCGAAATTTCGGTAATAAAAAAAGTTCTATTGTCTACAGTTGTGGCCTTTTCTATGTTTCACCCATTTCACTAGAAATGGGCCTTGCGATAGATGGGGCCTCTGCTTGCACTTGAAAAAGAGCCCCCCCGCCATCACACTGTGCACACACACGAGTCGGAAATTAACGGGTGCTTGGGGCAAAAATGCCACCAAAATGAATAAAAATGCTTCCAAAAACCAAGATATTGTGCAAAAAAAACTCTACATAAGTTCTTTTTTAAAACATTTATAAGCAATATCACACAAGCGCTGTTTTTCCGATTATCAGCAGCATGTTTGCCAATGTGATATTGATTTTATACAACAATTATTTATGACTATTATGTGACTTACATTTTAGACACAATATTGTCAATGTAGTCTCTATTTTGCCAACTAAAATAGTTCCAAACAGAAGAGCCATTGCGCATCTCCGAAGCAACAGTTTCTTTGCTTTATACAAGCACATCTGCTGCATAATACAACATTGAAGGCAATATTTGTGGGCAAACAATGTTGCCCTCGCCTTGTGATGGCTTGGAATTCAAAGGGGAATCAGATATTCGTGTTTAGAAGTAAGTTGGATGTCGAGATATCAGATATGTATCAAACCAAGCCTTCAAATGCACGGCCAGCTGGAACCTGTTGAACATTTTGAAATGTGACCGCACCAGAGAATGCATTGCCACCAAAAATCCATGGTTCAAAAATGGTGGTTAAAGAAAACATATTTAAAGTTGATCATTTATTCAGTATTTGTGTAAACCTTGTATTTTATGCTTTTTAGAGTATCAAGCTGTTATCTTAGCAACATGCTAACAACTACCAATAATCAATCTCCGGTCATTCAAGATGGTGGACAGAGATGAGGGAAATGATGATAAATTTCATTTATTTGTCTTTTTTTTTATTTATTTGCCCCCCAAAAATGAAAATTATCCCATAATTTACTCGCCCTCAAGTGTATATGACTTTCTACTTTTCTTCTTTCAGCCAAACACAATCAGCATTATATTAAAAAATAGGCTGGCTCTTCCAAGCTTTATAATGGGAGTGAATGGTAACTTGCATTTTGAAGCCCCAAAAAAGTGCATCCGTCCATCATAAAAGTACTCCATACAACTCCAAGGGGTTAATAAAGGCCTTCTGAAGCAAAGCAATGCGTTATTGTAAGAAAAATATCCATATTTATGACTTTATAAACTATAATCACTGGCTTCCGGTAACGGACGTACACTAGTCTTGTCTAGACTCACGTACGGCTGTTACCAAAAGCAAGTGATTTAAATATGGATATTTTTCTTTAAAAAAAAGCATTATTATGCTTGAAAAGGCCTTTGTTAACCCCCTGGAGCCGTGTGGATTACTTACTTTTATGATGGACGGATGGATGGATGGATGGACTTTTTTTGGGCTGAAAGAAGAATGCCATATACACCCAGGATGGCTTGAGGGTGTGTACCCCTCTCAAAAAAAAAGATTTTGAAGGGGGGTGAACTAACCCTTTAAGGTGAGCTCACATTAGCGAAATTTAATGAAAAATTACAAAAAAAGTCCATTGCCAATAGTCACAGTTCACGCAGAAGTCACTTTCAAACCAAACAGCTTTCTGTTGGTCAACGCTAGGGTTGGGTACCGAAACCCAGTGCCAATATGGCACCGGCGGCGGTACCTATATAACCGGTATGTTCCGGCCCGAATCTGAACGCAGATTTCAGTGCCACTTAAATTCAAACGTGCTTTCGCGCTTTGGCTGGCGCGAGCCAGAGACAGACACGCTCAGCGCTCCTCACATATCACAACAATTCAGTGTTTTCAACCACATCATGTTTATTTTAGGTTTCAGACATGTAAATGCAGTAAAAAGTACTAGCAAAAAAACACACACTTATGTCTATGGAAGCGGCAAAAACAACCCTTTCAGACAGTTATAACTTGACTACGTGTTTTATTCATATCAGATACACATTAGTAACTATATAGTTAACTCTATTCTTCTCCCAGTTCAGTGGTCACTTTCATGTATTTCGTGAGACGTGAATGAATTTACGTGATGTACGTTAAATCCGACAGATCCGATTCTCTCAGGCGCAAACTAACATGGCGCCGCCCGTCGCGCAGTATAGATCAACTAACACAAGTTCACTCACACATATTTGAAAATCAGAATATCAGATAGTTCATGACATAGTTAGCAAGTATGTGAATATTTTGAATAAAAAAACGAAATAAACCCGATACAGCTGAGCTGTCATACAGCGCTATTGTGGCTCTGTGTGTCATCTGAGAAGCACGACGCGTCGCCATGGAAACAATAAGACGATGCGTTCTAAAATATTTAGCCAGAGATTATGGTCATATTTCTTGAAACTGGTTTGTAGCATACCAAGAATACAGACTACTGCTGTTATTACTGTAATTGTTATTTAGAGTTAAATTAGGCCTGTTGTAGTTGGGTTAGGTGGTTTTAGTTTTTCTGTGAATTTGTTAAATTGTGTTTTGTATTTATTTATATATTTAAGTATACTTTAAACTTGTAATAAATTGTTCAATTTAAATAATAATAAAACAATCTATAAAAAGCCATTCTTTAATCTCATCCACCTCGTTTTGTGGCTTTAAAAAAAAAAAAAATTAAGTATCGGTTCAGACACTGTTTAGGCACCGGTATCGAAAAAAACCAACCCTAGTCAACGCAGTGAATTACAGTGAACAACACGCAAAATTCCCAACCGCATGGATTCCTATTAAAATGACTAGATTACACCCGCGGAAATGCTAACTGTGACCACACCTTTAGAGTATTGAGGTGTTAGCTTGGCATCAAGCTAACATGAAACACTTTAGGAAGTTTCTTAAATAATTTTGCACTCATGAATTTAGGAAGCGGAAGCTTTTATCCAAAGTGTCTTCACTGCATTGAAGGTATATAGTGCATTTTATCAGTTCAGCATTCCCTGGGAATGGAACTCATGACCTCTGTGTTGTTAGCAACAGGTTCTACTGTTTGAGCTACAGGAAGGAACTTCTAGTGTATTGGAGCACTCTTTGTGTTTCCTGCCAATGTAAAGTCCTCCAGTTCAGTCACTTAAGAAGTTTTATGACCATTAGCATGTTTTCTTAGAAGGTAACTCACTTGGGTTTGGACAGAGCTATTGTGCTGGTAAGCTTTGATGCAGTGCAAAGATAAAACCACAAACTAGGTTGTTCTGTTTCCGCTTTGCAGAAAGACAATGACCTAGACCACAAGGTGAAGATCGCCATTGGTAATGGTGTACGAGCAGACGTCTGGAGAGAGTTCCTGAACCGCTTCGGACGCATTCATGTCGGGGAGCTCTATGCTGCCACGGAGGGAAATGTCGGCTTCATCAATTACACCGATAAAGTCGGAGTGGTCGGTCGTATCAATATTCTCAGCAAGGTAAGAGTGGCGACACGTATTTCTCAGCATTGAGAAAAGCTGATGCCTGACTGCCATTGTGTTCCACAGGTGTTTTTCCCCTTTGCCCTCATCAAGTTTGACATTGAGAAAGAAGAACCCGTGAGGAACGCCGAGGGTCTGTGTATCCCAGTCGGAAAAGGTAGGTCAGCTGCTAGTTTTGCGGTATAAATCGCCACATTTTATTGCCGTGTGGCGTCAGTAAAGATAGTGCAACGTGTTTGTTTAGTCTAGTATTTGACCCATTGGCCTTTTGTTAGGAACATTGTCCTAAAAAGTTAATGTTTAACATGTTACATGTGCTTCTTTAACTCTACGGTTGTTGATACAATGTTTCATAGATGAGGTGGGCCTTCTGGTCGGGAAAATCACGAAACACACCCCTTTTATCGGCTACGCTGGGAACAAGCAGCAGACCGAGAAGAAGAGACTTAGTAATGTGTTTGAGAAAGGAGATCTGTACTTCAACAGCGGAGATCTGCTGAGGATCGACCACGACAACTTCCTGTACTTTCAGGATCGAGTTGGAGACACGTTCAGGTAGCGAAGCTTCAGCTTGAAGCGTCCGTCAAGCACATTTGCACACTTCTTGGAGTTTCAAGCATTGCGTTGTCATTCGTTATTGCAGGTGGAAAGGCGAGAATGTGGCTACAACCGAGGTGGCAGATATCCTCATGATGGTGGACTGCGTTGAGGAGGCCAATGTGTATGGAGTCAAAGTTGAAGGTAGATGTTATCATTTGCATAGAACCATGATTTGAAAGAACAAGAGTTGGGAATCGAATGGATTTCATGATGCTGCATATTGTCAAGTAGAGCTGTTGCTCGATTTATTGAGCCGCATGTCATTACTTGAACCAAAATGAACCAAATTTGATTAGCGATAGTTCTTCCAAAAATGAAAATCCTCTCATTATTTACTCACCCTCATGTCATCCCTGCCTAGGACAGTTGGCCGGGAGCAATAGTTTATAGTTGGAACACACACCTATTGTTTGGGGAATTGAGCGGTTGAGGGCAAACAGCATGCTTATATTTTGATATGAAAACCTATTGTATCTCCAGGCCATGAAGGAAGGATTGGAATGGCAGCTGTGAAACTGAAAGAGGGTAAAGAGTTTGACTGCATCAACACTTGCAGTGTTTTGGCGAACTATCTTCCAGTGTACGCCAGGCCTCGATTCATCCGAATTCAGGTACGACATCTTACCCATATCCATGCTCATGAATCTTGCTAGTAGACGCCGTCCTCTCCAGTCTCTGCTTCGCTCTCTGTGATACTCAGCAAAGGCAAATTTGTCTTTCAGAATTCCTTGGAAGTCACAGGAACGTTCAAGATGAAAAAAGTGAAGCTGGTGGAGGAAGGCTTTGACCCAACCTTAATACAAGATCCTCTCTACTTCCTGGATCTGACGCAAAAGAAATACATTCCACTCTCTCAGGAAATTCATAACTCGATCATGTCGCTGGACATTAAACTGTAATAACCATGAAATAAGCTAACGGTACATTCTGAAATCTACTAACCAGTAGTTGCCCACTAATCTCAGGGAAAACAAGTGATTACGGTGAATGATTTTAACCTTTACAGACCAGCACAGTCAACTGTTTTACATTAGTTTACTTTATAAAATGCTTCAATGTGCCTTATCACTTAACCTTGTTAATAATGTACATTTATAACTGTCTCCTAACTTGTAATAAAAGTTAATTAGAATCTAATACGATTGTGTCGCACTAAATGTGCACAACTTTAACTCTCAAGTCAGCGATTTGGGTCATGATCGGTTGAGAAAAATGCAACTTTATAATTGTGCATGGAGTGCAACAGTCAGTTTCCAGAAGTAAAAAATTCATATCAGTAGAAATTCATTCATTTTCTCCATTGGGAAGTTGATTTTAACGATAACTTGTAACCTTTTTTCGTACTGAGTTTTAAAATAACAGCATTATTTGTGGTGATAGAATACATAACCCATGATGCTGTACAGAAAATGCCACCAACCAGAAAGTCGAAACAAGCAAAAATGCATCAAAGGATCTCACTAGCTCCGCCCACTCCCACAAAGCACTGCGAATGACACGGTTGCGTTTTTGTCCAATTTTCAAATACTTTTTTGCTCCAAAGGCTTCCATTGTATTTTGTTCACATCAAACAATGGGACCAATCAAACTCTAAGGTATTTAGACTCAAATTAAACACCATTCATAGTATTTGAACTCTTTCCCCATCAGCTTGCCAGCATTTTTTGATAATTTTCACCAAACTTTCATGGCCCCAGAATATTTCGTTGAATGAATATCTGAATATGCAATATGAACATTTTATTCTAGCTTCATGCATTCTTTTTTTAGCAACACTTGAATGTGGATAAGCTTTAATTAAAGCAACATTTTGAACGAAAAAGCTGAGAAAATCACGTTTTTGTCAATAACGACATCAGGATCTGATGATCAAAACACAGATGGAGTAGATTGAGTCCATCAACACCCCCAAAGCTTCACAGGCATGTAGCTCGTCCTGGGTCGACATTTGTGACCCTGGACCACAAAACCAGTAAGGAAAACAAAATTGAAGATGTATACATCATCTGAAAGCTGAATAAATAAGCTTTCCATTGGTGTATGGTTTGTTAGGATTGAATATTTGGCAGAGATACAACTATATGAATATCTGGAATCTGAGGGTGCAAAAAAATCTAAATATTCAGAAAATCGCCTTTAAAGTTGGCCAAATGAAAAGTTTATTACTATTAAAGTTATTATTACCAATACATTTTTGATATATATTTTTACGGTAGGAAATTTACAAAATATCTTCATGGAACATATCCTAATGATTTTTGAATTTTGACCCATACAATGCATTGTTGGCTATTGCCACAAATATACCCGTGTGACTTATGACTGGTTTTGTGGTCCAGGGTCACATTTCATTCGGTAACATCAGGCAGTTTTGATTTATACGCCGTTTAATGTTGATGATTGTGTTAGCTTATATGTGCGTTAGCAATTGCTTCTATCGCTTGCTTCTGCTTATTTTCGCATGTTTTGATCCGGAGACTCTACTCATTCAGAAGATGTGTACTAGCGCCCCCCCTACCGTATAAATCACAACACAAATTGCCGGAAAATTCAAGATGGTCGTCACTGCAGAACACGAGACCCAGGGGGCAAGGTTTTATCCAGATCCAACTCTTTCCACTTTTCATATCCCTAAACCTACTTGTCTCAACCCCCTGGATCTGGAGCCAACTCATCCCACTTTACATATCCCTAAACCTACTTGTCTCCGCCCCCTGGATCTGGAGCCCACTCATCCCACTTTACATATCCCTAAACCTACTTGTCTCCGCCCCCTGGATCTGGAGCCCACTCATCCCACTTTACATATCCCTAAACCTACTTGTCTCCGCCCCCTGGATCTGGAGCCCACTCATCCCACTTTACATATCCCTAAACCTACTTGTCTCCGCCCCCTGGATCTGGAGCCCACTCATCCCACTTTACATATCCCTAAACCTACTTGTCTCCGCCCCCTGGATCTGGAGCCCACTCATCCCACTTTACATATCCCTAAACCTACTTGTCTCCGCCCCCTGGATCTGGAGCCCACTCATCCCACTTTACATATCCCTAAACCTACTTGTCTCCGCCCCCTGGATCTGGAGCCCACTCATCCCACTTTACATATCCCTAAACCTACTTGTCTCCGCCCCCTGGATCTGGAGCCCACTCATCCCACTTTACATATCCCTAAACCTACTTGTCTCCGCCCCCTGGATCTGGAGCCCACTCATCCCACTTTACATATCCCTAAACCTACTTGTCTCCGCCCCCTGGATCTGGAGCCCACTCATCCCACTTTACATATCCCTAAACCTACTTGTCTCCGCCCCCTGGATCTGGAGCCCACTCATCCCACTTTACATATCCCTAAACCTACTTGTCTCCGCCCCCTGGATCTGGAGCCCACTCATCCCACTTTACATATCCCTAAACCTACTTGTCTCCGCCCCCTGGATCTGGAGCCCACTCATCCCACTTTACATATCCCTAAACCTACTTGTCTCCGCCCCCTGGATCTGGGGCCCACTCATCCCACTTTACATATCCCTAAACCTACTTGTCTCCGCCCCCTGGATCTGGAGCCCACTCATCCCACTTTACATATCCCTAAACCTACCCATCTCAACCCCCTGGATCTGGAGCCAACTCCTCCCACTTTACACATCCCTACACCTACTCGTCTCCACCCCCAGACCCTACACCTACTCGTCTCCACCCCCTGGATCCTAAACCTACGGATCTCCACCCCCAGACCCTACACCTACTCGTCTCCACCCCCAGACCCTACACCTACTCGTCTCCACCCCCAGACCCTACACCTACTCGTCTCCACCCCCAGACCCGACACCTACTCGTCTCCACCCCCTGGATCCTAAACCTACGGATCTCCACCCCCAGACCCTACACCTACTCGTCTCCACCCCCTGGATCCTAAACCTAACGATCTCAACCCCCTGGATCTAGAGCAAACTCTTCCCACTTTACATATCCCTACACCTACTCGTCTCCGCCCCCAGACCCTAAACCTACCCGTCTCCGCCCCCTGGATCTGGTGTTCTGCAGCGAGGGGCTACTGGAAAATTCTGTCAATGGTGGGGAAAGAGTTAATGAAATTTTTATTCAGTTTAGTACAATAACTGTGGTTCTGAGTTTCCACTTGCTGTCCAATGTGAAAAGCAGCAGTTGAGAGTCGGGTTAGATTCATTGAGCTGACCAAATGGCTTTTAAGAGAGGTTTTCTCAGTGGTCTCAAGCCAGCCGGTCAAGAGTTTGCCCCTGTAATCAGCTGCAGTGTCGGTTTTAAGTAGGTGAAAGGGCAAGTGCACTAAACCATGACCTCCATTCCCAGCAACCTCTGAGCTCAAAAATAAACATTTCTAAACACCACAAACCCAAATGAACCAGTTTCCTTCTGTACCCAACACAGGGGTCATTCACATCTTTCACATTTCACAACCGCCAAGATTACGCAACATCATCAGTCACAAGTTTTACTTTAAAAATGAATTTATTTATTAATACACTTGTATACTTAGAAATGTGCTGCAAAGAAAACGAGAGAAAATAACAAAATAAAAAAAGAAGAATGTCGCCACACAAAGAGAAGAAACTAAACCCGGGATGAAGCTGCGTCGTCATATCAAAACAAAGTCGTACTGATGTGCCTTAATAAACTGTCTATTAGTAGAAAAATACATTTCAGGGCACACAATACAGCATCCAGTATCACAAATAAAGCCAGGGTCCGCCCACCAAAGCGGACCGCCGTTAAATTATTTCAACAGCACTTTTCTAGATTGTAAATAATAAAAATGTTTCTGTAACTGTTAAAAATGCCATTACGTAGTGTTTTTGTATATATATGTCGTTGGTATAAAAGATAACGTCCTTTTTCGTTGCATTTATTATTAGATTTTTTTTATTCATTTAAATTCTCTCCGTACTGCTAAGTTAAATTCCAAGGCTCAGAAGTATAACCGGAATACAAACATAACCAATGTAATAGTTTTCCTTGTTTTTTTTTGTTAAGAAACTTTTTTTCCATGTTACGTTTTTATACAAAATAACAAAGATGTACAAAAGGTCATTTACAGCGAACCAAGGCCATATGCTAGCACAATATATACAGCTGTAATTGAAACATATCCTAGTGTTCTGGTATATTCTTTGACTTCATATGCATAGCAGTGAAAAAGCAGACCTGTTGATCAGACTTCATTATTTGTGTGCTAAATATCCCACTTGATCACGGCGTGAGAGTTTCCTATCCTTCGTAACTTCCTCCTGTAACAGAAATTCGACGTTTGCTAGTCTTTCGGGTCAAAGTAACAACAAAAAATGCAGATAAGGCATCACTGCTTGCAGTGTATGATGGGTAGGTTTGTGTACTCAACTTAGTAGCAGGCGTTTGGACCTGAGTCATAGCACATGCATAGATCTCTAGACAGCAGGAGTTCCGGAAAACCACAGTCAATGTTTATCTACGGTAAAACATCGCTAGAAAAGATCGCTTCAAAACGTAGAGAAAGAGAAAGAGCCCATTTTTTTTTCTTTTCGTTTCTGTTCTTTTAAGTCAGAGAGGGAAGTCCATGAGTGCAACGGTCACATTCCTTCACTTCAAAAAGTCTCAATTGTTCTTCATTTTCTAGAAACCGACATGCTTTCCAGATCCGCGACAATCCGTTACAGCGCTCCACGAACAACGCATGACCTCGCAAACAAAAAAAGCTTTCATCATACATCAACTTTTCAGTTTGGGAGCACATGAGCAGGATTCACTTGTGTGTTACGTAAAACTAATTCAATTCCCCAACTATTTTATTCCGGTTCCGTTCCAAGACTAGAATTATTTGGAGAAAAGGAGGCTACAAATGTCAAAAAGGGATTTTTTTTCCGACTGTCTGCGGCGCGGGTCATGCATTCCATTAGATTTCTTCATTAATTTATGTATTCAGTTATTTTTTGCAAGTCTTCAAGCACCAAAAGGTAAAGAAAAAGGCAAAACCAAACTTGAAAAAGGGAGAAAAAGAGTGTTCCACAGCACTGTGTCATCTTGGGGACGACGCTTCAGCCCGTCAAAGAAAAGTGGAAAGAATTAATACTTCATAAAGTGGTGCAAATCCCTCCTCCTGAGCAGAGGAACCGGGAGAAGGGTCCATGCGCTCACGTTCGGTAACAGACCAGCTGTTGCTCTCTTCAGAAGTGGTCGATCAGCACGGACACACAGTTGGCGCCCACCAGGTAATTGGGGTCTCCTGGTAGACACTTGTTTTGCCAGCATTTGGGGTCACCTGTGGATCACAGGACAAACATCATGAGGAATACTGTACAGACGCAACAGAAACGCGTCTGAAATTTCAGATGATTATGTTAACACTAGTGACCTCTGCATCACCACCCTTCCCACACTTGAAAAAGAGGCAACCGAAAGTGGCCGTGACAGTGATGGCCCAGATAGGCAGACCACGAAATGGTGATGCAGAGGTGAACCATCCAGAGGACGAGGCAGATGTCCACGAGAACCAACCGGCTCTCATGAACATCCACCCCATCTTCCAGACAGTTCACCTCTGCATCGCCACCTAACAGGCAAATGGGCCTCCCCAGCCTGGCACTTCTCATCTGAGCCATCACCAACACAGCCACCCCCAAATGCCTCCCCCTCAAGTGCAGGAACGACAGAGATGCACGTCTAGGAGGTCCAACACATCCGCAAAAATAAACAAATGACAACTGGGATCAACAGCCAAAACCTGTTTCAATTGAAGAATTTGTATGAGTTCTGACTATGCTGTTTCCGTGACCGAATATAAAACCTAATATTTCACTAACTTAACCAACATAAAATCAAAGAGGGCATAAAGTTTGTGTTAGGGAGGTCTAAGGAGTAAAATGCATGTACTCAATTTGCAAGAAAAGAAGTGGGATTAAACGGGTTAATAACAAACTGCCAAAACAAGGGAGAACATTTAAAAGGTCTAATAATATTTTAAATACATTTAAGAGCACTAGTCTCTGAACAAATGACACACGTCAGTTTAACACAGAAAGAATAAAGCAGTTACTTTTTTGCCCATTCTTCCATTGTGCGCGCACACGGTGCTGGTTTAGAGCACTTGAGTATATAAAATATATGTCCATTAAAAAACTTAAACACCCACTCGGTCTGTATCTGTGGTGAGCGTTGTTAAACTCCTGACGGCGCTCTGTGCAGAAACCGCTCTCTCTTGCACGAGCCGCATGTTGTTTGAATTCTCCGCTGTAATGTGATCTCAGCTGTGTCCTCACTACAGTGCAACAGTGAAACGGGACCCCTCGCAAACAGTGTCACGCCGCATTCCCAACGTTGTTTAAGCAATATACACCGGTATTGCTGGGCGATATGGCTGAAAACTGTATCACGATATAAGTGTTTCATATCGGTCGATATTGATATATTTTATGACCCATTTAAAATAAGGACCAGGAGAAAAATATATTACATTTAAACATTTTTATTTTAAACTTAACCTTCCTCTGATTATAATCCCCTCAGTTATAAAAGCAGAAATGTCAACACAACCAACTTAAATAATTAAAATGAATAATTAAGTCTAAAATCACAATGAACACTTAACAATTATCTCTGAACATTAAGGTGCAGTGCCTCCGTTATTTCTTTGTACCGTTTAGATGCTTTGTCATAAGGCACTGATGCAGAGTACCAGCCCATGTCGTTTCAAAGAATAGCACAACGGCGAGCGCGTCGAGTATAAACACGTCCCCAAACGGACGAGGCGTGCGCGCAGTCAGCGGAGGCTCGCGCTGCAGAGCCAGACGAACGTATAAACAAGGCTTAAGGTGCTAAAACAAGTTTGGTCTGACTACGGTCACTCATTTTCCACTTATCACTCCACGCCGGTTCTCAGAATCCAACACGAGACAACGATATGGCGCAAACAAACATGATACTGTTACACGATTGGCTGTTAGCGTGTCACTCCCTACGTTGCTAGGTTACCAGAGAGTGAGTGCCTTTGTTCATGCAACCAAACTTGCTTCGCAACCTCTGGTTTCTTCCGACGAAGAAAAATAATAATTATTGAACGTTTTATCAATATCAATTTCGTGTCTTTTGCAATATATATCGTTATCATTTTATTGCAGTATAATAAAAAATCATATCATAACAAAAAATAAACACCGGTATTCAGCATGAACCCGTATACCGCCCAGCACTAAGTAGATTCATGTTTTATTTCAATTAATCATGCAGCCCTATTTCACACTGCAGTGAAATTCAGTTGTTTCTACTTTTTGGCGGCTTAATCTTTGTTCACACAGTTCGATTGTTAACAGGAGTGACAACTGAATTTGCTCCCGGGAAGACTTAAATTAACCTGTTTGCTATGTTTGATTAGTTAGCATCAACAGATCTCCTTTACTGGCACATTAACACCATGTCAACCATCGCGAGATCAGGAGTGACTCCTGTATTCAACATACAAACAGAACAATTATTTTATATGCAAGACTGAATCCCCTAAATCAATGTGGTTGTTATTCCCAAAATGTAGCACCTGTTTGCCCTTTTCACACTGCAGCTAAATTCGGTAGTCACTCCCCTTTTGAGCACTTAATCCAGCTTCTGTTCACACTTCAATTCAGTTATTTATGGGTGTGACGACCAAATTCACTCAAAATACCAAATGTAAAACAGGTTCATTTGTTGGAATCCACATTTCTGGTAAACAGCCACATTATCGCCATGCTGAGATTAGGAGTGACTCCTGTATTTGTACACGATAAATTAAGGGATTCAGTCCTGCAGATGGAATAAATATGGTTGTAATTTCCCAAACTTTCCCAAAACCTGACCAGACTGTACCCAATGACTCCACCATTTTCACACTACAGCTAAAACTGCTGTCACTCCTCTTTTGTGCACTTAATCCAGTTCTGTTCACACACAGAGTTTGGGTATTTATGGGTGACATCATTAAAAAAATGGTTAAAAATAGCAAATGCCATATGGCATCCATATTTCTTGTTTACAGCCACATTATATCCATGTTAAAGGGATAGTTCACGCAAAAATGAAAATTTTGAAGACTGTTTGTGACCAAGCAGATAGAGCAACCATTGACTACCACAGTAGGGGAAAAAATACTATGGCAGTCAATGGTTGCTCTATCTGCTTGGTCACAAACATTCTTCACTCTATCTTCTGTTGTGTTCAGCAGAACATAGAAACTCACAGGTTTGGAACAACTTGAGGGCGAGTAAATGATAACAGAATTTTCATTTTTGGGTGAACTATCCCTTTAACCATCACAAGGAGCAATTCTCATCATTCAAATATCATTCTGTATTCATCCACACATTATCATTTCAAGAGATTCACTCCTGGATGACTTTCCCAAAAGAAGCGTGTCCGTTCCAGTCACATTAAACAACATTTCATGGATGAATTGTGAATGAATAAGAGCTGAAGAGACATTTGAGACTGGTGATAAAACGATAAAAAGCAAGCACACAGATTGTGCAGTGAAAGCGTCATGTGATCAGGATGGCTGCGTGAGAGATTAATTCAGAGAACCCAGAAAATGAAACAAAACCGTAAGATGAATAAGCCTCTTCCAAGACAGCTTCAATCCCAAAAGACCCTCTAAAGGACAGAGAGAAAGGACAGCGTACCCGACGAGGAGTCGGAGGATTTTAGAGCAAAAGACCAACCATCAGGGGTCATAGACGCACAGTGTGGTAGACGCAGTTCCACGGGCTTCAGGAACTTCAGACCGTGAGGGCCGCACATCACCAGGGGACTGAGGAGAGTTTCACCTGTCAAAGCATACATGGGACAATAAGAGAGAGACAATTCAAGAGCAATTCATTCAAAACCTACAAAGTCTCTCCTGCTCACCATGGCTGCATTACTTTGATCAGTAAAAACTGTAATATTGTGAAATATTATTGCAATTTTAAATAATTGTTGTCTATTTTAATATATTTAAAAATGTAATTTATTCCTGTGACTAAAGCTGAATTTTCAGCATTTATCAAAAGTATTAATTTCTTTAAAAAAAAAAAAAAAGTTGAATGGCAATGTAATTCATTTTTAATAATTCGGAAGCTGACTAAAAAAAAATGCCAGTTGCATAAACTAAGCCATTTTGTTAAGACAGTGAATTAAGATCTAGTATGAGCCACTAGCAGTTAGGCAAGTGGCATTCAGTCTTACTTTTCATATCAAATTAGGCCAGTCTATGTTCTTATGTAACTGATTTAAAAAAAATTATGAACAGTCTTAAAGAAAAAAATGTATGTCTAACTTGTAAGACTAGTCTTAACGGTTTATGCAACCGGCCCCAGGTGTGTTTATTTGGGCTTGGAGCTAAACAGTACAGGACAGCGGCCCTCCAGGACCGAGTTTGGAGACCCCTGATCTAAACACATCACAGCTCCGTGGACCAGTCCTAATGTGCTTCATGTGCATCCTGATGTTAAGCCGCTGACAAGCTGTGTTTCTTTGGATGTTCTTGTTGGTCTGCGTTTTTGTTTGTTTGTTTAAGAGTATTATTTGTGCCAGTGAGTTGATTTAGATTCATTTCACCAGTTGCCTAAACGGTGAGTGCAGGGGTATGTTTTGTTAAATTCGCGTGTCCTTTTATGTTGCTGCCCCCTTCCCAACGAGCACTTTGAAAGCGGGGTTCGTAACAGTAGTGCATACAGTGCATGATTGTATTTTGTATGCGTGTGTGTGTGTGCGTGTGTGGTGTTGTTATGGCAGCGGCGTGGGGTGTGTTGATCGTTAGTGAAGGCCCTGACTGAAACCCCACAGTACGCTACTGCCCAACAGACACCAACAAGTTGGGTGAAAACACACTCAGACCAACAGTAACAGAAACACTGATCCGACAAAACCCGACAAACGTGTTTGTTTGCATTTGTCTGTGCGATGTGAATGGCCGTTTATACTTCATGTTTAGTCACATCGGAGTTTGTATAAACAGGTTAGTTTGCATGTTGAACAAATCATGTATGCAATCCTTTTTTCTCCTCTAAAGAACGACAAAAAGTCAGTGTGAACTTGATGTGAAGCGGCCTTAAAGGATTAGTTCACTTTTAAATAAACTTTTGCTGATAATTTACTCACCCCCATGTCATCCAAGATGTCCATGTCTTTCTTTCTGCAGTCAAAAAGAAATTAAGGTTTTGGATTGGTTTTTCTCCATATAATGGACTTCAGTGGGACCCAAACGGTTCAAGGTCCAAATGACAGTTTCAGTGCAGCTTCAAAGGGCTTTAAACGATACCAGACGATGAATAAGGGTCTTATCTAGCAAAACGATCAGTTTCTGCGAGAAACCGAGCAGTATTTATGCTATTTATGCAGTATTTATGCTAATATGCTATTAATATGTTAATTTACGCCATAACTTCCGGAGAGTGAGGTCAAATTAGATCGTGGTCATAGGTATATACGTAGATGCCTCATTAGCGACTGCACGGATCAGTAGAATGAGGCATCTACTATCGATATATCTATGGCCACTATCTAATTTGACCTCACTCTCCAGAAGTTATGGCTGAGCTCAGAGATGATCACGTTCGTCTGTTAAGAGGTAAAATAATAGCATAAATACTGCTCGGTTTCACACAGAAACTGATCGTTTCGCTAGATAAGACCCTTATTATATAGTAATATAATATATTACTTTGAAGCTGCACTGAAACTGTCATTTGGACCTTGAACCGTTTGGAGCCCATTGAAGTCCATTATATGGAGAAAAATCCTGGACTGTTTTCATCCAAAACCTTAATTTCTTTTCGACTGCAGAAAGAAAGACATGGACATCTTGGATGACATGGGGGTGAGTAAATTATCAGCAAAAGTTTATTTAAAAGTGAACTAATCCTTTAAACGAAACATACAGTGGCGAATGTTATTGTTACCAGACAATGATTTTCTTTGTCTTTGTAGCTAGTCAACTCTTTCTAAGGTAGTTTTTGTCCAAATGTGTAAAGTGTAAATGCACATCAAAGCTGAAAAAATCCTACAATACTGGAAAGGGAAAAACACACACAGTAAAAGCAACAAAAGTCAACAGCATAATGATCTACTCTGCTGAACGATGCCGACCTTTCTCTTTGTCCAGAGGGGGCAGAATGCTGTTGTCCCTGCACACTTTGAAGTAAATCTCCTGCTCCACACTATCTGGGATGGCTCCTTGTGGGATAATGATGCTGACTCCTGTCTCTATGGAGCTCAACACCCCGCCGTTACAATTGAAGATGCCCCGCGCCGTGGCAACCACCGTGTGACCTTCATCTTCGTCGTCGTCATCCAGCGCACTAGGGCTAGAAAACAGACGCCCGTGAGTCGTTTGGTAAAAGGAGGAAAGGAATGCAGCTCTGACTGGCTTTCGTCACCTTACCTGACGGGGATGGCCTTGGGAATGGAGTTGATGTTGTTGTGCTGATACTTGGGCCTGTTGTCCATGGTGCGCGTGAACGTGTCGACCCCGCTGTCGGTGTCCTGGGGCTGGGGTGAGATTTGAGGTTTCAGGTTGTTGTTCACACTAGGCTTGGACTGTGTGTCGTTGGGAAGCAGGTTGTGGTTGAATTTGGGGCTCTCGAACTTGCGCTCGAAGGGTCGGGCGGTGCTGGTGTAAGGCTTGGGGACGTAGCGGTTGTAGCTGGTAGGGACGCCTAGCGTTTTGGGAGGGGCGTCCGTGCCGTTGATAGAAGACTTCGGGGGCAGGTAGCTGGTCTGGATGGGATCGTCCCGGGTGGGAGCTCTGAGAGCCGACAGGTCCGGTTTGGCTTTGGGGGAGCTGTGAGGATCTGGTAGCGAGTTCACTGGAGATCAGAGAGAGGGGTGATGCACATTTGAAAAACCATGCATTCAGTTTTTGCTGTGGCATCAAAATCACACAAGTTCATTGGTACTGGCATTGATTTCTGAAATTTTGCTGCTTCAACTTTGGACACTTTTTTTTATCTGTATTAATGAACTTCATCTTTTTATTTTTGTTATATGATGTCACATTTAAACTTGGCAACTTTATCATGTTTAAAAAAAGTGAAATAAAGCATTATATTTGGTGTGAAATTATTCTATAATTAAATAATAATAATAATAATAGAAATATTAATAATAATAATAGTTTTTCAATAATTAATAGTTAATCAAGTATGTTGGGTTTCCCAAACAGATAAAGCTATTTTATAATGCAATATCTTCAGTCATTCTGTAATTTTGTAAAATTATGCTTTAGTTGTGAAAACATTCTTTTTGTCTATTATACATAAATATGCTAGCTATGAGTTGGACATTTTATTCCCCAATTGTAACACCATAAATAATATAATTAAATGTAGAAAAGTAATAAAATTTAATTTATAAAACTATTACAATTATATATAAGGTTTTTTTTTTAGGTGTGTGTACTTGTTTCCCAACTGACAAAATCATTTTATAGCGCATTATTTTCAGTCATTCTGTAATTTTGTAATACTATGCATTAAGTGTGAAAATATTTAGGATGCATAACTTGCTAGCTTTAAAACAGAAGGAGTCGGACATTTTGTATCACAAAATGCTATTAACCGCTACACATCATTTGAGATGTGATAGAAAGAACATGTGAGAATATTCATGACCGTAGGGAGAAAAAAGTGTCAGAACTCTCCTGTAATGTCTGTATAAACATGGCTGGACAGTGAGTAGTAACGTTATTAGTTCAATTAAACTAGTAAGAGTTAAATTGTAAAAGTACCATAAAAGTACCATCCAAACTCACCCTCTATGTTGCTGAGTTTGGGCAGAGATGTGGGAGGGGCAGCAGGTGTGGGCTGGCTATATGGAGCAGGCGACGGGGTGACGGGCGGCAGAGGCTCGTACCTCTTGTCCACAGGACTCACCTTCTCCACAGACTCCGTCCTGAAGCAAAAAGAGTGTGTATGACATACACTAGACTAGAGCACTGCCATACAAGAGTAAGTGCTGTCTTTCTAGCATTGGACGGTACCTGGCGAAAGGATATGCTATCTGAGGCTGAGGTGTTTTGGCCGGCTCGTGGAAGCGATTGACTCCAGTGTTGGGTTGACTCATGGGCTTGTTGTCAAAACTGCGGCGGTCAAAGTATGACAGTTGCTTCCTGTAGTACTCTTCATCTTCATCTGGGTCATAGTGGTTGGAGCGGACCACGTCGTCCCCTACACGCGTCTGAGGTTTCTGGGGCTCTGGAGCTCTAGGAGCAGAAGAAAATAATCAAAAGGAAAGAGCTTAACTTCATATTATGTAACATCTAATGGTGCTTTCCAGAATGGAAGATCAACCAGCAGAGGGCACTACAGGATTACATTTGAACACTTCTTGATACTTAGTAGAAGGCTGGTTGAAGGTATAAACATACATTACATTTAACTTTTTACTGTATTTTTGATCAAATAAATGCAGCCTTGGTGAGCATAAGAGACTTCTTTCAAAACCATTAAAATCTGACCGACCCCACACCTGAGACTGGTAATGGAAGAGTGTGTTTGTACCTGTAAGAGGGTTTCTCCTGCTCTAAGTTGCTGAGAGAGTTGGCTTTGAGCACAGGACCAGGGGTGCTCACAGGTTTCGGGAGATCTGTGGGCTGAAGAACAAAGTACATCCGTTCTATCAACACAATGTCATTCACAAACTACATTCTCCACAAACTCTGACAATAGGGTAGGTCAGGTCAGGTCTAAAAACACTTTCATTTTCTCATAATACACATTTCAGAATCCCCTTTCTCACAGTGTCTGAAACGCTTTGATAAAAGATTCAGTCTCTCTAAACCCCTCCTTTCTGAGAGCTTTCTCTACTCTGATTGGTCAGATGGCCCAGTCTGTTGTGAGTGGTCTACTCTGCTTTGCTCTGATTGGTCAGATGGCCCAGTCACAAACCTACGTAGATTCGAAGAGGAAGTAAGACTGGAATTACTGACGACTCATTTCTGGCAGTTCAGAATCGATTCTTTCTTTTGGGAGACAATAACTCCACTTTTCTGCACTTTGATCTGTGAAACTTTGCAGACCTTTTACATTCACAAACAGATGAATTAAACACTACATGAAAGATACTATCTGAAAAAGCATAATGGGAGCACTTTAAAGTTATTAAAGGCGTTACGCATATTCCTATTTGGCAAATAAACATAATAAATTGTTATTTAACACCAAAGTGCTCAACAGAAACATACCCTAATTCCAGCTACTTCCGCTGTGTCCTTGGCTCGGTCTACGGACACAGAGCGCTTGTTCTCGAACATTTTGACCCTGTTGAGCACAGACTGGGGCTTCATGGCAGGGTCGTCATCATCATCATCCCTGGGTGGAGGCAGCAATGGTTTGGAAGCTGCCAGATGAGGTGGTTCCCCTGGAGACAAGACGGCCTCGGGTTTGGGAGGCGGAGCGGGGGGTTCCGAGTTCATCATAGGCTCATGCTGGGGTGCTTTATACGCTCGGTTCGGAAGTCCAGGGTTGTATGAGGGTCTCATTGCAGAGTCACCGTAATACTGCTTGGGCGGATCAGGGGAGCGATGCGCATTGCCTGGGAAACCATGTGGCTCGGGCTCGAAAGGCGAGCGGGCATCGTAAGAGGCCGGAGGGGGAGGAGGCGGCGGCTCTTCATAGCGCACCGGTGCAGGTTTAGAGTGCCGTGGCCGGTTATCGTAGCCCATCTGGGGCACACCATCATACTGGGACTGAGGGGGGCTGAAATCCCGAGTGGGGCCGTCCTCGTACGGAGAGCGGGGCTCGTACCCCAGAGGAGGAATCGGCTGGTGGCCCTGAGGGTAGCCGGACGCAGGTGGCGGTTGGGGTGAAATCTGCTGCTGGTCGTAAGGGGGCCACTGCTCATTGTAGTGAGGCACGCGGTTGTCGTAGTGCAGGTGCGGGTCGTAATTGTGAGGCTTTGGTTGTGCGTAGCCGCCACCGTCATAGCCATAAGGCGGGTGGTCGTACTGGCGGTATGGCTGTTGGTCCTGGTAGACAGGCTGGTGACTGTAGGATAGCGAGGTGGGGGGGCCTAAAGGCTGCTGCTGGGGAGGGGGAGGCTTCACACCGTGGTTCACTCGCACCGGCTCATCTATGCTGTACAGATCCTTTTTGTACATCTGTGAGGGATTAAATGTCAACCGTCAGAGTCTGATTGCTGGAAAAGTTTCCAACTGGATAGAATTTAGCGCAAACAGAACCTCAGTCGTTAGAGGAAATGAAAACACATCTAAGATAAGAATATTTTTAAGGGTGAAAAACAGGCAAAGGAATTCAAATTAACTGCAATGAAATATAAAAACACTAGATTAGCATTTCCTTCTGGAAATACAAGTGCTTGCAAGGTTGTAAAACAGATTTAGACAAGTTGTGTTTTAGGCTTTGGTTGCGGAGTGCAATAAATCAACACATGGCAAAGCCATTTTTGGAGTGTAAAAGCAGCTATAAATAGTCGTCTCAGAATGTTCACTAATATGAAGCATTAAAAAAAAGGAATAAAATCAAACAGAAATGGCTAATAAAAACTTTATTTTACAATTGCAGACCAACTGCATATTCATGTGGGGAAAAACAATAATAGAAGGCTAGACAAGATATAGACTAGAAATATATATATATATTTTTTTTTTATTTAAATATGTAATAAATAAAAATAATTGTATATATATTTATTTTAAGTATAAACTTGATAAGTATAAACAGTGGTGCCTTGCAAGCACTAAAATTTAACTTATACCTGATCAGAAAAAAACAAAAACAAAACGGTAATATCAGATTAATTCCTTATGCAATAAAACAAGCTTATCTGATCAGTTTATTACCCAGCTCTACATTTCTACAGTTTGATAAGAAGCCCTTCAAATGGTACTACACCTCCACTTGGTTACACTACTTCAAATTCTCATCTTTACTAAAATCTAATAGATTTATAATATGATCAAGAGGAGCTATAAAGATGTTTTATGTCTTGAAAGGCTCCTTCTCAAGTTTCAAAGTATAGCCTGAAGACAGTAGAGCTGTAAAAGGTCCTCTTATAAGACCATTTAACAGTCAAAAAGCACAAAAGCTCTTACATAACGCCTTCATCTATGAAAAGAAACACTGGTTATGAAGACATTATGCAGAATTAGTCCAGTTGTTTTCCTTTTACATTGCTGTAAGTACTGTCTGCAGGTTAAATGAACATGCAACTACAGAAGTCCATTCTTGCAAATCAGGGAAAAGTCCATTTGCAATTTAGTGACACGTCTACAGTGCATCTAGCGGCCGTCCGTACAGGTGTGATTCAGGTCAAAGCCAAACGCTACAGTTACGGCTATCACTACAGATTAGGGCCAGGCGATATAGCTAAATAAATATAAATCACATTTATTTCCAGTCTTTTGACATCATTAAATATTGAATTAATTTGCTTTGAAATTGAGGAAGCATTGTTTAAATTAAACCGCAAAGTACATTTAAAATGATTCATGTACAAACTAAACTGTAGTAAATGTTTTATACAGCTTTTCACTACATAAACACAACAAAGAATTATATAAAAGCATTTGTATGCTCTAATATAAAAAATATATTAACATAAGCACTTTAATATGGAGAAAAATGACTTGCATGAAACAGTGCTGACGCAAACGATAGCAATATAATACAGCATTATTATATATTTATAATATAGAAGCATTTTAATTAGGGCTGTCAAACGATTAAATTGCATCCAAAATAAAAATGTGTAATTATTATGTAAATTTGAATACACATACATGTATATATTTAAGAAATATTTGCATGTATATCCTGTATATACATTTAAATATAAATATAAAATGTTTACTTAAATATATACATGCATGTGTGTGTATTTATATATACATAATAATTACACACAGTACTCACACATATATTATGTAAACACAAACTTTTATTTTGGATGTGATTAATCATTTGACAACACTTATTTTAATATATGCAAAAAATATGACTTTAACTCTTTAGGTGCATTCACGCCATGTCAGAATTACCGTATTGTTCCGAATATTTAAAAAAAATACATCTGAAAAACAGATGTGTCTTAGGGCGTTTTCACACCTACCTTGTTTGGTCCGGATTTTCAGACTTTTCAGTTTGGTCCGAATCAAAATTACAGGTGTGAAACCTCCCCCGGACCACGGTCCGGACCAAACAGACGAAATTTGGTCCGACGAAAAGAGGTAGTCTCGGTCCGGATCAAACTGAACAAAGGTTCGGTTCATTTCTAGTGTGAAAGCATTTTCTGTATGGTTCGTACTTTCAGACCATTTACAGGAAGTTCCTGTTTATGTTTAAATATCATAACGTTATTTTTAAATTCAATCTAGGCTACATTGATTATGAAAAGTGAAAAGATGCGCACTATGTCAGAAGACAGAAGGTCAGAAATGATTTTGAACGAAATTTTGCATGAATATGCTTATGAACATTTCTTTAATGTGAATTTCGTTTTGTATAAATTGTATCTTAATTTAAACAATGTTTCATCAGATAATTACCTGGATTTAATAAATAAGAAGCAAATAGTCTATAGCAGACAATAATCGCGGGAGCGATCACATGCTTTGCACATGAACTTGAGCGCGTCTCAAATAAACCGAAACTCAGCAGCTACTTGTCTCACAAACATGAGAAATATGTGTATATAAAGCTTGAAATGTCCACTTTTAAACGTGACGAAAAGAACATAGTCAAGCAATGCGCACTGTTCAATAGTGGCAACGATTTGCGTCCGTTCCACTGATCTATATCAGTGGTCCGTTCATTCACTCTTGTCAAAGACGCTGACGTCAGACACACGTCCGTTTACAAACCAATCAATGTCCAGATGCAGCCCACATAGATGATGACGAGTGGACGCAAGTGTGTCATGTAAAGTTCTTCAGTGCGCTCGCATAATTGCAATGTGAAACCAAATCAAAACTAACCGAAAGTATCAAATGTATCAAAAACGTGAACTTCGGTTCGGACCTTGGTGCAGACTTTCAGGTGTGAAAACGCCCTTATATTCAGGGTCTAGACTTTTACATGTCAATAATATGCCTGCAACAATAAGTGGCGCCAAAAACACGTAAAACGAGTGTGCCAAGAAATACGGTGTGTCGTAGTGTAATGTTAGAAGATCGCGAGCGGAAAAAGACAAACAGTCAAAGAAAAGCGTACCGTCTAAGAGCCGCATGACTGTCATGTTTGCGTGCCTCGCTGACAGGACCAAACGTCCCCTGTACGTGATTTTAAAACGTAGGGCGGTAGCTAGATTTCAAAACTATGACTTCACTATGAGATGGACAGCCTAATTCACCCTTCGCTGGGAGTTTGATAGACAGGCAATCTAACCAATCATAATCCGCCATTCGCCGAATCCGCCATTTTTATCCGACAAAGCAGTCAAGAGAGTTCGTAGATTAACGTTGGTGGACTTGAACTTGAAAAGCGGTGTGTACTAATGTCTTTCCCCGGTTGAAACAGCATTCCTTCTGAAGTTCATTCATGTTTATTTGATACTATAAATGAACTAGAAGGAAGAGATGATCGGTTCACGAGTAGCTTTAACTGAGGCGCTACAGTGACCTGTACCACCTGACTGCAGCGGATTCATTTTGCCGTTGATAGAGTTGCCATAATTCCCGAGGGCGTGTACAGCTCGAAATAGAACGTTATCTCGTAATAACGACATTGTGTGAACGCAGCTAATTAGTGATAACGCAAAAGAATCAATGAATCACAAATATGAATTGACTCCTAGAGGACAGTTTGTACTGATTTCAAGGAAATGATTGAAATTTGAAAGACTCAAATTCTTAAATCTTAATTACTTAACTAAAACCTAATTATCTTAAATTAAAGAAGGTATAAAAAACGCTCTCATGGGTCGCAAGACAAGGACGGAAACTAGTCTAAAGGTGTGGTCACATTCATCAATGTTTGGCACATTTTTGCTGGCGAAATCCAGTTGTTTTAATTCATACGATCGGAAATTCCGTGTCGGGGCATTTTTTGCCCAAAAAATTTCGCTAATGTGACCTTAATAACAATCTTCAGGAAACGTATAAGAAGCGCTTTAAAAATCATCGCCACACATTCACTAAGTTGCTTTGTTTTGAATTGCCATCACAAATATAACATTACATATTCAATATATCGCCCAGCCCTACTACAGACAGAACAAGCTGCAAGAAACATCTTAAATTAGGAGCCATGCAAGAGGAAGTACGAGGCACCATGGGAGGAGACCGCACATCTACTTATGCAACGGGTCCTCGTCCTCCTGTGGTGCATGTGTACCAGTTACACAGTCTCTGGCGTAGTGTCAGAGGAACACACGCAGCACACGCGTGGGGTGGGCGGAGCATTCATGCAGACAGTGGAGTGGGAGGAGTCAAAGAAAAGAGTGATAGACGCAGGCAAGGTTGAAAAAGAAAGAGCTGGGCTGAACCGGGCCGACACGGGCCGGGAGCGGGTCCAGCTTCCGGTTGTGCTGGTACCTTTGGATCTGGGCCAGGAGGAAGCAACTGGTGGGGGTCGTGTGTTGGGGGCTGAGCGAGCTCAGGTTCGGGCTGGGGGTCGGGAACGGGGACGGGGCTGTTAAGGGAGTCGGCCTGAGGGGTGCCAGGCGGCTCCTCTGGGTTCGTACCCGCTAGTGGTGAGGTGGGTTCGACAGCAGGGGACGCTGCTGCCGCTGCAGAGGGAGGGGGCGGCGAGGCCAGAGCGGCCTCGGCTTGCTGTGGAGTACGGGGCAAAGAGGTTACAGACACACGCCGCCAACAGCACCAGCTACAACTAGCAGCTACGACCATCAAAACATCCAAACTAGCTCACATCAAGTGTGTATCAGAATGAAATAGTGTCTTTAGCTTTACAGGAAGCAGAAAAATAGGTAGTGGTCCAGTCCTGCTGCATATGAAATTTCAAATATTATTGGGCAGAAAATTAAGGTTTACATTTCAACATCCCAAAGGAAGGTAAATGGCTTTTGTTGTATATAATGGGTCATTTCTACTATGCAGTGCATTTTCACATTCTGACCATATATACTCGTATAGTTTTTATATTGAACTCGTAGGGGTGCATATATAGGTTTAATTGGCAATTAATTAAAAAAACGTCCTGTGTCCTCAGTGTCGCTTTTCATCCTGTCAGTTTTCTGTATATCCTAATGACTAACGAAGCCCTAAAGACAAACATTTTCCCTTTAACGGTTGCCTAACCCTCTGGACCTCTTCGTTTAGGGGTCACACTTGGCTCCTTCTCAGCCAAAAGTGACCGAAGCCTTAAAAATAAAAAAAAACTTATAAAATGTGTAACCACCTGTATATATAAATATATAGAGAGGTTTGTGTTTTTTTTAGACATCATTTCTTAATTTTATTAGGTTTTGAATTTAGATATACATTTAGACATTCTAAAAGACTACTTTTTGTCAAGGTTTAGATATTTTTTGTTAAATAAGTTATGCATAGATCTTTGCTTTATGATTACAATCAAACATTCAAATGTTGGGTAACACTATTTTACAGTGTCCTTGTTACATGTACATGTACCATAGTAATAACAGTAAATTATGCATAATTACATGCAACTAACCCGCAACCAAAACCTAATCCTAACCCTATAGTAAGAACATGTAGTTAATTAATATTACTCAGTACTTAAATATATAATTACACTGTAACAATGACACCCCAAAAAATGTAACCAAAGTTGCCAGAAAGGAAACGCATGGTAAGCATTTTTGTTACTCAGTATTTGATCATTTAAAAAGGCAGCGGCTATTTGCACTAAGTGAAAATAGCAACTAGATTCTATTTATACCAATTATAAATAGCAAATAGATTCTATTGATTCTATAGATGCTATTTACTAAGTGAAAATAGTGATATATTCTATTTACACCATATAAAAGTAGCAGTTCTTTGCAATATAAATAGTAATTACATGTAATTTATACTTTATTTTGACAGATACACACTATTTGCACCTCAGCATTGTTGTACATTAACAGGATGCAATAATAACAGTGTAAATGATTACATTTATTTAAATTATTAAATGGATGCCGCCTTAAAGGGACAATAAAAGCCCTCCCTACACCTACCCCTAACCCAACCCAATAAATGCTTTTATTATTATTAAACATTTCCACATTTTCCACATTTCCACATTATTTCTTTTATTGAAAGAAAATGCCTTTCCGATGTGATTTGTGATGAGAAAAGAGAGAAGAGCGAGCTCTGCAAAAGGCGGATTCGAACCCGTGTTGATCGCATCAAAACAATGATCCATTAGCCATACACTTTACTGATTGTGCCACTGAAGACGTTGAATAACAAGCGTATTTTAAAAATGCTGTTTGGCGGAGTTTGAGCGAATAGCACTTGCCAACAAGGCATGCTATTTGCATTTGGTGTGAATAGGCACTCCGATTAAAAAAAAACTAACAAAATAAGGAATGGACAGCGATAATTATTCACTGCTGTGTCCTAAATATCTGGCCAAGTGTGACTTTTTTTGTTATTGACCCTTTAACCGAATCATGTCCGTGATTTTTGTGTGCGTGTTCACATAGCTAATGCGACAAAAGTCACTAAGTGTCATCCCCATTCTGATGAAGCAAAAAAAAAAAAAAATTTTAAGTGCCTGAGTGTATTTTATAGAAATGCTTCATTAAATTACAAACCAAGTGTATTAATTTTTTAAAGATTAGAGTTCAAAATCACTGCATAGCAGAAATGACCAATGTCACCCTAAAACTTAGAGAAGTCACTCTGACATGAACAAAGTAACCAACAAACACACACACACACACACATAATGGTACTCCTATTCTGTACCTGCTGAGGCGCTGCCATCTTAAACCCGGCCGGGTCAATGCGGTTAACTGGCTCTGGTTGCGGCACAGCATGCTGGTAGCTCGGGTACCCGGCTGCGTCCTGGATGACCGGCGGGTCCTCTCGGACAGGTTCGGATGAGCGCGTGATGGCAGGCTCGCTAGGCAGGCCCACCTCATCGTTCATAGTCTCATCCAGCTCCTGGTCGGTGTAGGCGCCGCCCTCCGTATCGGTGTCTTCGTAGTCGGAAGTGTGGCGGCTGTCAGTGCTGTACATGCTGTACTCGCTGCCCGGTGCCGAGAGGTAGGAGAGGCGGTCGTCGTGGATGTCAAGGTCATCGTCAGGAGCACCATCTGCCTGCAGACGGAGAGGGGGAGGGAGGGATGGTTAGGATGAGTTTGATGACCCACAACAGTGGAAATGAAATGATGGATGGGTGAGAGCGGAAACCAATGCACATCAAACGCCTTGCACTGGACACCGTGCAAAAGCAGGAATGAGCCTCTCTGCTCTGCTTTCTGCTCTAAAAAGTTTAACAACTATAATTAATTATAATTATTATTACACCGCTACTAACCAAATAAATAAACGGACATGAAATATTGTTTTAAGCGGAAATTATTTTAGGGTTGCACAATACATTGGTACCATATCGCCTATCGTCCAGTATTAGACATTTTTTATCATATCAGATATATATCAGCTGATACTTGCATTTGGATTTATTAATATATATATATATATATATAATGCTGTCAAAATAAAAGTTGTGACACTTATCAGACAAACCAAAAAAAAAAAGTCTTGGAAATAAGTCAACAGCTAATTACAATTAAAGTTATCAAAATGTATTAATTCAGGTGCTGGCATTTTTAGTGCTGTCAAAATAAAAGTCCCCATTCTGACACTTATCAACCAAAAAAAATGGAAAACAGCCTAGTTGATGTATAGGTTGACCAATATATATAATTAGAGTTTTAAAATTATAATTTTTTCAGGCTTTGATGGTTTTAAAATTATAACAGAATTATAACAAAATATCGGTTGATATATCAGGGTTGGTGATATATACTGCATGTCCACCTCTAATTACAATTACAGTTAGACAATTAGTATCTATTAAATTATACAGTGTAACTATAGAAATATATTTAGCCACAGAATGACCATGACTGACCAATCAGTATCAAGTATTTCAAACAGCAGTACAGTAAGGTATTCCATAAGACACACAAATGGGGGTGGGGTTGAGTTGAAACGGTTGCTTAAGTCCCCTCACTTAAGGTGGTTGTGTCGCCTAGATATCTGGATATTGGGATGCAGAACTGTAGAGAAACTTACCTTGCCCTCTGAGACCCAAACCAACTGGTTCTGCTGCTGCTGGATGGTCTCTTTCAAAGCACCGTACCACCCGTCATTCATGTTGTTCATGTTAATGGTGGCTAAAAAGAAAGTAGAGTCGCAATTAATTCTGGAAGCAGATCACAACATTATGTTAATAAACTAACCACAACTAGTGCTTGCTTTTAAAAGTGGAGGTAACATATGACTTAAAATTTCAGTCTGTTCCTCACACAAAGCTACTTAAGACTAGGTTTATGGTCCTTTTGCATCCTTTTTGAAGCTTGCAAAAGTCACAGGCCTAATTCACTTTCATTATGTGGACAAGAGTGTCTCGTACATGCTTCAAAATACTTCTCGTACATGATGTTTGGGTCTACTCACTGGTGAAGAGATGATGGTTGTTCTTTCTCAGTTTGAGAGCACGCTCATACAGCTTGCGGGCGCTCTTCCTGGACTCAGAACAGAGCCTGGTCCTCATGTTCTTGACGCCCTGCTTGCTGTCTGGATTCAGGAACACCACGATGGGGTACCACTGAGCGTAGTTCAGACGATCCACCGCGTTGGGGGTGATGTCCAGCACGGCATGTTTGTCCTAGCAGTACAAACAGAATCATGAAACACCGGCCGGGTCTTTGCTCGCGAGCTGAGCAGATGGAAAGCGGGATGGCAGTTAACTAAATTATCCGAGTCCATACTCACTCGGTCAATGATCTGTTTAATGGTATGGAGACGGATGATTCCAGAGCTGCGCTGGTCTGTCCCCGCGTCTCTGGGTTCACTCTCTGAGAGGAGAAGACAGGTTTATACAGATTTACCCTCTGAATAATAAAGGAAAAACGGCATCAAATCTCATTACACAAAACTCACTTGCAAGTTCAAAGAGGTCAGGCTCCTCTCTCGCCAGTTTCTCTCTTGCGACGTCCGCAATAGGCCCGAAAATGACCACTGGCCTCAAGAAACCAGCTTTTATGCAGGAGAAACGACAGGTTAACTAGATTTCTACAAATATGCGGTCCTTCAATGTAAATCTATCAGATTATTTCCTGCAAACATCGACAGACAAGCTGAAACTGATTAGCAAAGCTTTAAAAATAGATGTCCAAACCACAAATAACCATAGCAACTAAAAGAAGGCTATAAGAGCAGGTGGCGTACCTTCTCTAAGAACAACTCTTTCATAAGCTGGGAACTTTGTTTGGACGGGCTGAGCAGAAAGGTCCTCTCTGCTCTTCCTCAGGTTTCGTTTGGAGCTACGGAGGCCTCTGAACCTCCAGAAGTCGGCCCGATCCCCTCCTGGAGTCTTTGGGAGAGTGTACTGGACACTCGATAGCTGCTCAGCCCTGCAGAGGACACAAAACATCCGTCCAAACTTGATCGACTCACCACATCAAAGAAGCATGACTGAATGCAAACGGCTTCAGTACCTATTCTTGTTGGGGATGATGCCTCGCTCCACCTCCTGGTGGTTCTTGCCAATGCGGATGGCGAGCCAGGAGCCCAGTTTTCCATTGTAAAGGGTGTCAACCACTCTAAAGACCTCACCCTTGTTGAAGCTCAGGCCGTAGGGCGACTCCTTCTCATACTCAAAATGGGTCCTGATGTAGAACGAGTCACCTACGTCGGACTCTACAATGCGCCGGTACACTGTGAAGCAAATATATTTTTATTATTATTATTTAGCAGTGAATGGTGAGATATTTTGCTAAATAAAATGATCCTGCCAGAAGAATTGTGTGATAACTTTATGATGTCTGTATCATCTCGGTGAGTTTTTATGAGGTTTTACGCATGCGCAGGAAGTTAAATTTGGCATGTCCTGACGTTTCAGTGTGGATGAGAAACTTTTGGAAAACGCTAGTGTGGACGGCAAGCGAAAACACTATCTGGATTAATGTAGACGTAGCCTGAGATAGGAAAGCTAACTGATTAATTTACTAGCTTAGTATAGAGCGAACTGGTTAAGAAAAGCCGTTTTGATTAGCTAGAATGACATATGATTGATTATTTCTGATCAAACATTGAGATTGGCAAGCTAAGCATAACGGTAACTGGTTAAAAAAAAACTATTTTTATTAGCTAGAATAGGATATCATGATAACACACATTTTTGATCAGGCATTGACAACTTCCTTAGCATAGCACTAACTGGTTACTTACAAAACATTAAAATAACACTAAGTTCCACACATTTAATCAATTAGGCTTTATCCATGAATATTTGATTGGGTGTAATCAAGCTAGGTTATGATATCATTGGTTAAATTATTTTGTCTTGGTAATCTTCAATGAAAATACATTAACATGCTTGTCCTCTATTGCTACTTTCAATTTCTGCCGATGTCACTACCAAAAAGCTATTTCGGCATTGTTGTAACAAACTCAAATAAGTTTTTGTCCCAAGACCTGACAGATCATCCTCACCATCTTTCTTTTTCTGGGCTAAGATGGTGACCTCCTCTCCTTTGGGCAGGTCCAGCAGAAACAGCACTGCCTCCTCACGGATGATGTTCGCAAAATCCACATTGTTTACCTGGGAAGGGTCAGAAGAAAAGCTAATTAGAACAACAACAACAAAACTCCTCTCTAAAGGGGACTAATGAATGGGCAGAAAGTTTCAAGACTGTTGTTCTTGAGACAGGTTTGTGAAATAGTGTGATCGTGTGGTGGGCGGTGAGGTCTCCGAGAAAAGGGAAAGTGACAAATGTTCTGAATAATGAATAAGCATGTTGGAAAAACCCAGCGAGGAAAAGAAAGAGGCTGCGTTTGGCAGCGAGGTGAAGGAAACCAACGTCACCGGGGAAACCATCCTGAGAGAAGGCAAGCATCTTCACACACTGAGCTTTAATGCCATCGATACAGCACAAGAGGGACATTTTGGAAGGGGGAACCGCCATAAAACTAAGACTGCCATTTAAGAGCCCGTAAACAGAAGGTTATAAAAGCCGGGACACCAAATCTCCCTTCACCCACAGGCCTTTAAGAGTCCCACTCCAGTTATTCATCACAAGAGCTAAACACCACCACAAACATCTTCAGGCTGAACTGCTAAGAAACTAAGAAATGCAACGGCTTGAGCACAAACCAAGCAGGTATCAAAATCAGAGAGAAATGCACATTCACACACACAGCATTAGCATGAAGGCTCTGCTGCAAAACATTAAAGGTCCCGTTTTTCGTGTTTTTTTGAAGCTTTGATTGTGTTTACAGTGTGCAATATAACATGTGTTCATGTTTCGCGAGTAAAAAAACACAGTATTTTTCACACAATTTACTTATCTGTATACTGCGGTCTTCACTGTCCTCAAAACGGCTTGAAAGATTTCCCTGTTCTATGAAGTCCCTCCTTCAGAAACACGTAACGAGTTCTGATTGTGCCAGCGGTTCCCGTGTTGTGATTCGACAGCAGCTTAGCACACGCAGAGCGCACGTTACCGGAAAGGTCACGCCTCTCACCATAACGGGGATGCATGCGCTCAATGATCTCTAAGTACAGCGTCCCTGGGAAAGCCAAACAAAGGTGACTTGACTCCGGGATGAAAATAACAGCGTCTCGACGACATGGCAACAAACAAACTATACGAACGCAACCGAACGCAACACTTCCTATTCTCCACGCGGGAGCAACAAGACCACGCCCCCTTTTTCGCATATTCTTGTGGGCGGAGGTTAGTCGACATACTGCTCTACTGACGTAATTAAAGCAGGATGTACAGGGATGTAGTCCTAACCAGCCGTTCGCTGTAGGCTTTGAAAGGGAACTTCTGTTAAATAAAATATCTCGCTTGGCATTGAACTTTGAGCTTTATAATTTTACAGGTATTATTTATGCTCTAACAGCAACATTACACACTAACTAAAGTTTGAAAAATGGGATCACGAAGAACAGGACCTTTAAGCTGTCTACCTAAGCAACATTTTCAGGCATCTCAGGCCAACCTGACGTTAAGTCAGATCCAAAAAAATGGGCAGCAAATGATGCAGCCTCGTTTAATATCTATTGCTAGCAAAAAGTCAGCATCACATGTATTTTTTGCAGATGATTCTGCTGTGAACTCTGCGGTAGAGTCAAAGGGATTGTATATTATAAATAAACTACTTTTGTACAATATTGAAAATGTAGCATTAAGGTTCTAATAGGCCAATAAATAATTATTTTACCCATTTATTATTACAAAAATGGGTTACACTATTTTAAGGTGTCACTGTTACAGTGTAGTTATATATTTAAGTACTAAGTAATATTAAAATCAACAACATGTACTTAGTATGGGTAGGATGGTTGGTTGAGGGTTAGTTGCATGTAATTATGCATACTTTACTGTTATTACTATGGTAAATACATGTAACAAGCACCCAGTGTCACCCAAAAATACATTATATTATTGTAAAATTGGCTCAGGAAGTATTTTTCCCATTCATTTTTTTTATACAAGCCTTTAAAACATTCTTTAGTAAAGAACTATGAATCAAACGAATCAAAACTACAAATGCGTGCTTATCTTTATGAGGGAATGATCTACATGAAGCACTGAAGTAATACAATCACAAACAAAAGTTCAATATCAATAAAATATTCATATACACTTCAATTCAAAAGTTTGGGGTCAGTAAGAAAATTTCATCAAGACCGCATTAAAGCCTGCGTATACTTCATTTTCCGTGGGCCGCTTTGTCTCACACACAGTTGAGTGCACAAGCCTTTGGAAGTATAATACTTTTTCCGTTCGGCGCACACACTATCTAGTGGACTTTGTTTTCAAGTGCTCAAGTCACTTGAACATGCGCTGTTGTTTCAGGGTTTCAACAAAAATATGTTTTCAACATTGATAATAATAATAAATGTTTCTTGAACAACAAATCATCATATTAGACTGAAGACTGGAGTAATGATGCTGAAAATTCAGCTTTACCATCACAGGAATAAATTACATTTTAAAATATATTGAAACAGAATCCAGTTACATTTAAGTGTAATAATATTTCACAATATTACTGTATTTTTCAAAAAATAAACGCAGCCTAATGTCAGCATAAGAGACTTTGGTTACACTTAAATCTTTATTCATAATGCGTTTAAAAAATATGTTTAATATATTCATTATACCTTGTAATCTGCACCTTATAATGCATTTTATGATCTCATGAATAATTGTTAACACATTATAATACTTATGTTATGCCTTTAGAAAGTATAATGCATTAAAACACATGACAAACAACCAATTTCAGATGTAATCAGGAACCCATTTTAACTGTGGTAATAATGCATTATATTTGTTCATAAATAATTGTGACACATTATGAATACACTATACAGAAAGGCTTTGTAAAGTGTTACAGAGACTTCAAAATATTATAAAACCCACATTTTTGAATGGTAGCGCATTTATAAATATACACATACATAAGTTGTTTGAGAGTGAAAAGAGACCACCTTTTTTTTTTTACATCATTTGCAATGCTTCATGGGAGTGGGCGGTTACTGTTGAGTTCTTCTGCCATAGCTCTTGCTTCCACAGTGACTGTCTAAATGCTGGATCACTAGCAACCAAAAGTACAGCACCCTGATGACATTTAGAGGTAGCTGCCTGTGTAGACAGCTTTTGTTGACTTTTTGAAGTAATTAAACAGTAAACTCACCCTGAGAATCTGGTCTCCCTCCTCTAGGCCCTCTTTAGCAGCAGGACTGTCCTCCAGAACTCCCGCCACAAATATCCCGACGTCATTCCCACCAGCGAGTCTCAATCCAACACTCTCGCCCTTCTTAAACTTCACCAGCTTCATGCTCGGCCTGAGGGTGGAAACACAAACACACATCTTAGGACGTTTAAATCTCAACTTCTTTGAAACAGTTTCAGGTTTGGGCAAGTTGGCGAGACGCACCGTAAAATGCTGTCATCATGTGTGACGCTGGGCACGGGGGCGTCTGCCGGACTAACAGGCAGGTCCACGTCAGGCTGGCCGGGTTGAGCGTACACAGGCTTGGGCTCTGAGGAGATCAAAGCACATTGAGTAGCTGAGTCAAATACACACACACACACAAAAAACTGTCACCACAGGAGCGTGTCGCACACTGGGAGGTCAGAGACGCCCAGCGGGACGGAGCAGGTGGGAAGACACTGTCACAACTGACAAACTCCCGCTGGTCATCACCACCTGCGCACAAACACAAGCCCACATGCACAGGGAGAGAATGTTCGATCACAGTGTATCCATGTGTAATGACCTCTGACCTGGCAGAGGGGGGAGCTGTTTCTCTTCTCTGGCTGCGCTCTGCTCTTTCGGCATCTCCTCCACCATCTTAGCAGGTAAGGGAAGCGGCCCAGCCTTTGAGATCCTGTCTTCATCACGGCTCCTGTGACTGTGGGTGTACAAAAAAAGGACAACAAAGAGCAAAGCCGTTAGAATCCCACACAGGAAATATCATACATTGGTAATGAGTAAATGTCATGATTTACTGTAGTAAGTCTGTGGATGAATCATTCTTTGAAGCCGTTTCTTTTTAATGATTTGGTCAAACCGAAATGAGAAGCTATTTAAATCAGTGGATTGTGTGTGACAAGTTTGTCTGAGAGTAAAACAATAAGGGGAGTGATATGTTTGAAGCATAAGCAATGCAAAACTTGGAAGAATCAATTCTCAGAATGAGTCTTCTTCAACTTAACAGCCTTAAAACGGGTTTATCTGGAACAAATACAATCAACTAGAGTGACATCAGACTCCAAGAACTACATTTACATGATGTACAACAAAAACAAAAAAAACACCCACTGATTTGTAAAAATGTATCGAAAGTAATGTAGACTTTTGCCAGTGTTGAATAATGAATCAGTTTTGAATGATTCTTAGTGAATCAGTCTTTTGAAGTAAGTCATTAGGGTCTTAACTAGAGTGACATCAAACTCAAACTTCATTTGCATGATATACTACTAAAAAACACTGATTTGTAAAACTTATGGACAATCATATTGACTCTTGTCACTTTGTTCTCATCATTGAACTCATCGTTCTCATCGAACTCATGAACTCATCGTTCAACGATGAATCAGACTTTTGAATTCATTGAAAGAGTCTAAACGAACCGAATCTCTGACATGAAGCAGACTTCCCAGATTGATTTCACTAACATTTTACAAAACTTAAACTATTGTAACTTAAATACGTATACTCTAATTATTATAACTCAAAATATTACTATTTACCACTATTATTGATTGAAAAAACAGACATTTTGAATTTAATGACGACAAACGAATCAGTATTTTTTTTTTTTTCTCATCAAAGCAAATAGTCCAAACAAACCAAATCACTAAAATGAATCAGACCAACTTTACTGACCGGGATACACACACAAATATCATATATCTGATAATACAGATCTAAAAGATCAGAGTTTAAATATAGACTTCTTAAAAAAAAAACACATAAAATGCCTCACGTCTGTAAACACTTCACTTAACGAACACTTTAAACGAATCACTTTGTTAACTGATTCATTAAAACAGTCTAAATAAAAAGGTAGTCAAATGAATCACACATCAAATTCACTTTGACAGCTAAACACCTTTTCTCCAAAGGCCACAAACATTCTCAACACAAGTACCCAAACGCAGAGGTGAATGCTTGGCCAACGAAGTGTGTTAACGTGCAATCTTGTGTTGTTGTGGCAGTAACCAACCTCAGTACGATAGAGTTACCTTCAAATATCTGTGCTATTAAACCAGAGGTCAAGCATTGAACTTTAACTTGCTCGAAAAGTTATGACAGTAGTCAACCTGAAAGTTTACGCAAATGCCCACTATAGTAGTGTTTGCGTTCATGTACTTGGTAGAGTATGTTTCAGGCCGTTAGTGAATGTACATCAATAACACACCTGAAAATATACGATACAATGTGGAATGAGATGAGCTTTGTGCTGTTCGGTTAAAGCTTTTGATGATTAATGCATGCTCTGCTCTCAGCAGGACAACCAAAAACAACACCGCTTTTTCCACACTATCAAGCCTAAGCACACAACCCATAAAACACTGTTTACACTGAAAGACAAATGGCAGATGAGAGCGAGGTAGATGGGGAGAGAGGGAGGACGTTGTGTGGCTAGGGCAGCTAGGTAGTCTTGAAGGTCACAGCTGTGTTTTGCAGCTCCTTTGTTGGACTATATTTAGCGCAGACCATCTGATCTGGAGTAATGGAGGAGACAGAGAGAGAGAGAAAGAGATGGCAAAGAGAAAAGGACTCCAGGTGCAACACCGCTATTGAGGCACTCCAAAAATCGGCACATGGCCAAAGATGACGGGTCCTGCCCGTGACCTTTATTGTCACGGTAAACAACAGCGGGCGACACCCACGGATTGCAGAAACTCTCCATCTTTGCAGGACCGGGCCGCCACATGTGGTCCTGTTTTATTCATGACAATGACGGAATATCTTTCCCAGCAATAACGGTGTGGCTCAATAAAAAGCCTTGGCTGGTGACATTGAGGATAAGTGTGTGGCGTAACGCACTATACCTCAAAATATTACAGACGCCATTGTGCACTCAAAGGTCTTTACATTTTCTCTTGTAGTTAGTTTTATGGATTATAAAAACTGTATTGTGTTGTGGGGGTGGCACTTATTTCTAAGAAATATAGCATTCTGATTCAGGGATGTAAGTGTAATATAGACCTTCCCTAACTGGTTTTGCATCAGGACCTACATTTTACATTAGACATTAAGTGCCGACCCAAAAATTAGTGAACAAAATGTCCTTAAAATAAACATCAAAATGAATAAGCACTACTAGTTTTGAGAATGAGAGCATGTCCATATTGGCATCTGCCTGATTTGGCTAGCGTCCACCAAGTGCCCAACGACTTTGTGCCAAAATATCAGAGTCCGACTGAACGTTGTAGAGACTTTGACAGCAACATACCATTCCCCTACCTTTAAGTTGATAATCCTATTTATTTTGTTGCGAAACACTGGTGTAATTCTCTAGTTTTTAACCGAAAGAGAAAATGGAGGGAAGAACTTGGCAGGACTTCTTAACATACTCTTTCCTCTTTGTAAACAGACTGACAATCCGGGCTGGTAAAATCAACCATGAAAGCAAGAGGAAAAATGTTGGATCTTATTCATACACAAGGTTCAAACCAAGGAGGTCTATAATACTTAGTTATTCAGCAAATGCCATGTGACTAATCACTCTGAAACGTCATGATTAGTCTGACTGGCTGATGGCAACACAAGGACGTCCACAGATCCATCTTTGAGACATAAAAGGTAGCACACAGGCAAAAATATAAATCCATTTTGATTTATATGTATGCGTCTTCTCTTATGTTCTCGGTGGGACAGGAAGTTCTGCTTCAGGTTGTCAAACATCCCAGCTAACAGTGAACAGTCTCAGAACTTTGGCTAACGTTCTGGCACGGTTCTCTAAGGCCCTGTTTACACTAGTGCGTTTTCATTTTAAAACGCATACATTATGCTACGGTTACGCCTGGCGTTTTCGAACATCGAAAACTGAGACTTTTGAAAACGCTGCAGATCCCGTTTTAGTTTGAAAACTCAGTATAAACGGACCAAAATGGAGACTTTTGAAAACGAAGAGGTGGCTGCCCACATTAAACTACCTATTACTATTACGATGCTTTTAGATTACATGGAGACGGAACTGCATGCTTTGCTGACTTTGTGGTCCTTTTAAGCAGCCGTTGTGCAGTTAATATCATGGTACATTAAGGCACTTTATGGGTGGGTTGCACTAATAAGAAATCTTTAGCCTGTCGTCAGTTCATCCCGATCAGCCCTTTAATTCAAACGGTCTTTCTACATGGTTAATTTGTGTTTAAAATGAAGTGGTGCAACACAACTCAATTTAAAATAAAACCCAGATCAACAAATACTAAGTGTTAAACTTTGCTTAATTTAATCCTTATTGGTGCAACTCAACCTATAGAGTTTTTATGGATTGAAAAACTGCAGCAGGTGCTGTATTTGGATCACAAGTGCCCAAAACTTGCATCTTGTTCACATATTTTAGTTTTTAAGATGGACAATTGACAGGCTCGTGCTGCAGTTCTATGGCTGTTTTGCCCTCCAGGGCTCCGCGCTGAATTACGAATAAAAAAACTGGAGATTTTGAATGTTCAGAGAGCATTTGCATTTTCATAACTTAATAGGAATGTTAGAAAATGTTCTTAGAACATATTTTGTTAGTTGGGAAACCTTTGCAACACAGTGCCATGCCCATTCTGACACCATTCCACATGTTCACCCCCCCAAAAAGTTGGAAGAAAAATTTGCCTCCTTAATGGTTCCAATCTATTAAACCTGTTGGTTCTCAAACCAGGAATTCAGTGATGTTCTTCTCAGAAAAACTGTACAAAGCAACAACAATATAGATTGAGAGGCAAAAAGGCAGCTGCCTAAGCTTTCAGCACGTGGCCTCTGTCTTCACCGATTCCAAATTTTTACGCACATGGTGCAGGTGGTTCTTCAATCCTATTGGACGACTTTCAAGGATGGCTGGGAGAGCAGATGTGCCTGTAATACCAAGAACTCTCTAAGGCAGAGAACTACTACTACAGACGATGTTAAAAGCAGCATGTTTTCGCCTACACTGCGAAACTGACAGCAGCAGCCCTTCGGTGTATTTGTACGTTACCGACAGACACCCCTATTTTTATTTTTTTTCACTCACCAGGAAATGGGCAACACAGCTGAGACCAGCTCTGTGAGATTGAATAAGAAATGAGAATGAATGGAGGGATATGTTTGATGGATAAGCATGCTGGGATTATGCACACAAACCATTACATTTCCTGTACCCAAGTTGGCTTGTTGAGCTTCATTCCCTTAGCTAGGTTTTGAGTGACGTTGAAATGATGAAATGAACACGTCAAGTAGTGCGCATAAAAGAAGAACACATTTCAGCACACGTTGGGTTACACCACTTTGTGAAGCGCCCACGTCACATGCTTTAGTGCAAAGCTCACAAAAGCGTTAGTTTGGTTAGCTACGTTCGGGACGCTGCGTTAACCGGACCCAAAAACTTACACTGGCCGGGTTCTCTGAGTCGTCGGCCCTGCGGCCCTGATTCAAAACAAGAATCAGAAGACACTTCATGAACACCTACAAACCTGAGGGTCTGTAAACATGTGTGTAGTCAATCCTGGCTTGTGTGAACTGTGAAGTGTGTAATTTCTTCTCCTAACAGGGCTCCAGACTTTTTTCCTGTTGGTGCGACTAAATTTTGTTAGAGGTTGCACTGACCACCACGGTGCCCAACTGATAAGCCATTTCTGAAACCTCAAACAGCAAACGAAATGAAAGCGGAATGGACCTGCGTTACTCGTTTAAGCTGCTCTGTGTAGACGGTTTTATCAACTCGGAACAATAATAGACAGCGCAAGCTCATACACGGGCCGATCTCCAGTGAGAAAGCGTTTGAAATCACCACAGAATTAATAACATCTTTACTGCGAGATCTAGTGGAAGCGTTCAGCGCAGAATTTTCTAGGGGTGCTCCGATTGATCGGCAACCGATCTCGATCGGTCGATAATCGCTTTGGGATGATTGATCGGCGGTCTCTAAAAAGGCAGATCTCATGCTGACGACACATAAAACCCGTGCCTGCCATGAGAGCGAGGGCATGATATGCAGCGACACCGTCTCATTCTCTTTCCAGCGCGGGTAAAATAATTATAATGCTGAAGGTGAGGTACAATTCATATTTCTACATTAAATAACTTGCGTCTCACAGAAAGTTTTCAAATGACTGCGTAAGTTCACAAACAGCGCGAGTGAATCACCGCGTGCGCGCGCTCTCTCTCTCCCTTTCAAAATGCTCAAATGGCTTCATATCATCGCATCTGCACTAAAATCAAGCTGCACAGTTGACAGGATTTGCCACTGTTGACAGGATTTGCCACTTGCACAATCGATGCAGTGTCGCATCGTCACTAAAGTTTACCATTTGCATTTATTTTTAAGTCTTGCCAGTGTTCAAACCAGCACTCGCGCGCTCTCCAGACCGTGAGCGCGCGCCCACACACACACACACACACAGGCCATCTCACAAAAAGCTTGCGAGAACCAATTGCGGTGAAATGGTCAGATACACTCAAATGTATGTACTAAATGACCGTCTTGACCAGTATGCACGTAAACCCTGTCGTGACTCGCGAGTGAACGTTTGTGCAGCTGTAACCGTATCCGTGTTCGCTCTTAAAGTGACAGCTGTCGAATAAACTGCTGCTGTCTCTGAGTTTCTCTTTGTCTTGTGTTGTTTGATGAACCTTTATGACACTCACTGCTCTTGAATATCTAACTTTTGCAACCTTAAGTGTAAGGATTAATCTAATTTAATTTATTCAGGGAAGACCAATATTAATTTACATTTGATTTCTTATTAAATGTCTTTAGTATTTCTTATCTCAATACTAATGTTAGACCTACCTGAAAATTTGTCTTTAAAAACAAAAATGCACTGCATTATCAAATATTTGGGTGAGATAATTATATACATTTATTATATACATTTATTTATATGGCCTACAGTAGCCTCATTTTCTAAAATAAACACTTGGTGGTTCTTCAAGATCTTGACTCTAGCCTATTTCTACAGTTTTTTTTCTCAATACAGTTAATTTAGAGTTAGTTCAGGGGTTTCAGTCCACAAATCACCAACATTCACCATGGATTTAATGTAGTAACACCACATGGTATTGCGGCAGAAATAGCGGCAGGTTTTGTTTTTGTTTTCACATTATTCATCTCAGGGTTCGTACAACCTTTTGAGAATGAAAGGCACTTTTCAAGGGCTTCACACTTTTCCAGCACTTAAAAGCTCTTAAGTTTTTCAATGTTATTTTTAATGTGATGATTTGTAAAAGGTTTAAAGGTGTAGGCCACTTAGAAAAAAAAGACCACTATAACCAGTAGTTGGCGGCAGAGGAGCACGTATTAGCAATTTCCACTCCTTAAAGGTGCAGTGTGTATTATTTATGAGGATCTATTGACAGGAATGCAATATAATATACATAACTTTGTTTTCAGTGGTGTGTGAAGAACTTAAATAATGTACCGTTATGTTTTTATTATCTTAGAATGAGCCATTTCTATCTCCATACACCGCGGGTCCCCTTACGGTGAAATCGACATTTTTGCGCCGCCATGTTTCTACATTAGCCCTAAACTGACAAACTTCTCTACAGAGCGCTAGTCACTCTCTGCTGTCTCAGACGACGAAATTTATGTCCTGTGTTGGCCACCGTAGCTTCTCTATGTGCTTCGAAAGGGATGGGTGAGCGTTGGGTTATTGCAATTCACCACCTCACCGCTAGATGGCGCAAAGAATTCAACACTGCACCTTAATAGATGTAAAATTAGGACGTCACAAAGTAATTTTATCTGAATATCAATTCAATCTCAGTGCTTCACTGTTAAATTTCCAATAAACAAACATGTTATATTATTAGTAATTGCACTTATTAGCAAAACAATAGTGATTTTATGATTAAATTAAATGATAAATTTTCCTCCAGTGCAACCAAATCAGGTGCTGGCACCATCATCTGTAGAACTTAGTGGAGCCGGTGCCACTGCTCTCAAATGTTAGTCTGGAGCCCTGCCCTAAAACATTTCCCATCTGCAATTCTTCAGAAAACAAAAGCCAGCCAAACAGTTAAAGTTGAATACTGGGCTGCTCAAAGCAAACATAGCATATTTTCATAGTGCCAGAGAGTTTCACAAATGACCTACTGAAGCTTCCAAGTATTTGAAAGTATTTTACAATCAAAAAAAAAAATTACACACTTCACTTTTAAATTTAAGATTTCATTTAGGAGGATGGCACATTTGCAGGGAGATGAAATTCCTCTCATCCTCTACCGCTGTCACACCCTGGTTTATCTATCTAGGACACATCCAATTTACAGGAGCGTTTTGTCAAGAGCTGCAGCACCGTCTGACAGAACCTTTTTTTCATATGCCTGTCACAAGGCTGTTCTCATATCAGCGGTGAGCAGGCCTGTAACTTCAGCTCTTAAAGTTCAAATCTGTTGAATCTTATAAAAAACCGGAAGACTTTAATAATGAGGGGGGGGGGATAAAAAGACTATTTGGAGATGATTTGGCATCAAAGCGTCACGTGAATCAGACCTCTGATTTCATTTGCACCGAAACATGTTGTGTGGCAGCAATGGGAGAAAAACAGAAAAGTGTTCGGACCTGCCATTGCTGATCTGTGGCGGAGAGTGTCTAGAGTGGTCCGAGGGCTCCGAGCGCCGGTCCGGAGATCGAGAGCGGCTGCTTCTCTTCCGCTCGTGGGATCGGTTGGAATGATCCGAGGCCACGGAGTGGATGTCTGAAATATCTAACACAAAGATCACATGATTTCACACCATTACGTGTTAGTTACAGTATACTAAGTCTAAAGGCTAAATTATTGCTACTGGGATATTCTATTTTTCCCTAAAATACCCTATAAATAAAATGTATACATTTAGCTTAAATTTAAGTTTGGTTTTTTCAGTTCTAAATTGTATTTCAACTTAAACTTGTTTTATTTCAGTTAGTTGCCAAGTGAACATTTCATTTCTAATTTGCATCTGAGTTTTCCGTTTAAGTTGACATTTATCATCCAATATTTATCAATTATTTTATTTTCGCTTTATTCTTAATTTTAAAAGTTTCAGTTTTAGTTAACAGCAACAACACTGCTTAAAACAAGAATTTGCTGAAATAACACATTTGGTAAATAAAATGTAAACTAAAATGAAAATATAAAAGCTAAACACTAACTCAAAATAGTAATAAATACTAATGTATATAAATAATACTAAAATAAGAATTAAAATACTATTTAATAATAAATGGTTTTATCTAACAAAATTGTGAGGTTTACACTTAAAAAGAACTTATTTGTCAATAGGATGAAGATATATTCACTAAAACAATGTCACACAATTAGCTTTGTTTAGATTTTTTACTGTAAAAGAAAATGTATTGTTAACAAAACCTGCGGATAAACTGATATTCTAAAGAATAAATAAAACATCTATTTATTTGGTAGGATCTCACGACTGCTTTGTGAATTAAAATTACAGCTTTCTATCTATATATAATCATTATTAGCAGGTAGAATTGAAAATAATAAATCCAATCCACTTTGACTGGTAGGCGTGTGTGTGTGTGTGTTGTATAGAGACTCTCTCACCATCCCTGTCAGAGGCATTAGCTGAAGGTATGCTGTCATCCATGTCAGGGATATTGAGCAAGGTCGCCCTCTCGTCTCTCTGCACCACCATCTTCAGCTTGCCCTTTGACCTCTCGATCAGTTTCTTAGCATCGATCAGGGACAGATTCTCAGTCACAGTGCCATTAATCTAGATGCAGAGTTAATAAAATGTAAAAAAAGATGCGAACACTGTCATTTATCTCCATTAGCAAATGTCTGCATTCTTTCATAATTCCTCACATCACTAAATGCCTCGCTTCGGTCACGCTCATCACTTAATACACTCCCTTCTCTCTCTCCATCTGTTTCCCCTCCACTACAGGTGGTAATTTATCTTACCTTGAGCACCACGTCTCCCTCCTGTATGTTTCCGTCTCGGGCTGCCAGGCTCTCGGGGGAAATGTCCTTTACGAAGATGTGGCTGGCCAGGCGAAGCCCGTATTCTGCTTACAGAGTAAACCGCAGAAACACATACACAATGTTAGCATATGTTAGCTATAAAGTTGCTTTTTTTCCTGATGGAAACCTGCACACCCAACCCTTTTTCCTGTAAAAAATGACTAACTTTGATTTTCAGCCCCTAAGGCCAAGCAGCCACTGCCGGCTGGTTCCTTCAGTAGTGGGCGGGAATCTAAAAAGAGAAAACTAAAAAATGACTAGCCACACCATGACGGTGTGCGTGGAGGGTTGACATAGCAAAAATGTCATTGGGCCTAAATGGTAAACTTCAGATATGTTCTGACTGGATGTGATTATGTTGTTTCGTCCAGCATTTTCAATTTAATTGTGGACAGAGCGGCTGGAAACTTCTTGTGCCATGTCAGGAACAACATTGTTATTATTTGTAAAGGCAAAGTGATTGGACGACACCGGTCGGCAGGGTCGAAGCGGCCATGTTCACCTTCATTTTTGCGGGACTTGATGAGGGTGACCTTGGCTGGGCGTGGGGGGAGGTTGGAGGACACAGAGTGGCGGTCCGAGCGTGGGGACTGACTCCTCTCCCTGGAGCCGCTGCGCTCTCTGTCTCGGTCCCTCCTCCCGCCCAGCCGGTCGCCTCTCCCGCTCCTCCGGCCCGTGGCCCCGCCCCCGCTGTAGGCGCTGCGGCCGCTCCGTGCCTCGTAGATCTCGTCTTCGTAGCTGTCGTCGTCCTCGTCGTGCTCCGACATGGTCTCGCGTTCACCCGTGCGCCCCATAGGGATCTGCACCTTCCTCTTTCTCCTGATGGTCTGGACAGAAGGATTTTTGGGCACATTTTTCATCTCCAGTACATCTCTAAAACATTCTCGTGCAAAATCAAAGTAGTCCAAAAGTGTGAGACTACTTTTATTAGACATATTTTAACTACCAGACTACTTGTAATTAGCATTTTTATTTTATTTTATACAAATTATATAAACAAAAACAAAAAATAATTAAATATAAAAAAGTCTTAGAAGACTAAATGTGATTGGCTGAGAGCCTTTTCCAGCCGTGCGATATTCCCCCAGTATCAGCACTGGAACCGTTTCACCGTTAGTATCACTGTCATGGTGCCCGGGATGAAACTGTTCTTGGCGGGTACATGAACGCTGAACGGCTGTTGGCGGTCTGGAGCTCGCATCTATAAAAGCTTTTAAACAAATTGTAAAACAGGCGCTATATGTTTATATATGAGTCACATATTTGGGTCTGGGAACTCACCATTGGCAGGGCTCAATCCGAGGGGCGGGATAAACGGTTGTCTTTCAAATTCCCTCTGCACGCAATAGGATAGCACTACAACCAACCAGAGCAACGCAGAAGGTGAAGCGGAGCTAGTTGATGGATTAAACTTTCACCATATCCGGTCGGCAAACCTCAGAACACATCTTTCTTTCTTAACCCTCTAGGCGCCACGTTGGAGTTTACACGACAAGATGCGGCACTGAATAAAACGGCTGATTTTGTCAAATAGGGGGTCAAATTTCGTTCGACCTCCCCTCCACTAGATGGCAGACATGTCATACTTCATCCCTGACTCAAAAAAATGTCATGCTTCTATACAAAATCTTCGAGCAAGAGCGCATTGAATCAGTGCGAACAAAAGCGGAGCTAGTGTGCAAGTGAGCCATTTTATCAGAGCAATAGTGTCAACGTCAGCGAGTATTTGCATTAGATTATTATTATTTTCTAATGGCATCAATAAAGCTTACCCGCAATGAAGTGTTGGGTCTTCTATTCGCGGACCCTGATTCTGAAGGGGAATATCTGCCTTCAGAAGATGACGTGATTCTGAAAGTGAAAGTATAGCCCTACACCAAGCACAAACGGTGAATCCTTTGCCCAATGTAGATGGTCCTTTGCCCAATGTAGATGGTCCTTTGCCCAATGTAGATGGTCCTTTGCCCAATGTAGATGGTCCTTTGCCCAATGTCAGTGGTGGGAACACAGTGGTGTTTCCCGGGGTCGGAGTGTTCATCGCGAAGTTAGCAGACGTGTTACGCCGGCTTCACACTGCACGCGCAGGCAGGTGCGTTGGCAGGAGTGGTGCGTATGGAGAGCAGGAGCCGCGCGTTGTGCATTCACACTGGCAGCGTTTGTCTCGCGCAGCTGAACCACGAATCGTGTATTCCAAATACAGTTAGGGGGCAGGGTGGGGAGTCGCAATGACCGAACTGTGCACACTCTGCGGGCGGGCGCGCGTCTGTCTCTCGTCTTTTCTCATCATCTCACTCATGATCTCTGCCTTGCTATGGCGAGCGAGCTTTTGAACTAAACAGGTCTTGTCTACTTGTGTTTGTGTGTCATATGAATAATATATATGTGCCCCATACATGGAATCAGAGTGCCTACTGTATGTAGTAAATGGAAAGTCTCTACAGCAAAAGGCCAACCGCTACATGCATTCGGTTTGTTTCTACCATTTATTAGTAACGATTTACACAGTTTGTTTACTATTTACCTGAGCATTCAGTATTGTGCAATATAGCATACAGAAGGTGAGGTACATTTTTGGGGGAAAGAAGTGCTGCATTTTATCATTTAAACGTGACTTTTCATGAAAATTCCATAATCCAAGGTGACCACCACCATATGACGTCATAATATTCAAATTAGATGGGAAAATTTAATCCCTACATAAACTTTGGATCATCCTTAATATTTCTCTAATTTACAGAAAGTCTCTATCTTTTATCACTTTTAAGATATAGCCTTTTGAAATTAAGATGTCAAAATCGAACGTTTTAGGAAAAAACCTCTGGCGCCTAAAGAAAAGCTTAACTCCAAGTCTTCCAGAGTTGCGGCCAAAGCCGATTCGAAAGGCCGCTGTTCGCCAGCTTCTTTGTTTACAAGTAGCACATGAAACCGCCGCAACTCTGCCCTCATTATGTTAAGCCCGCCCACCGACTCTACACACGCTGATATTGGCCTGACCAGAGTTTGGTTTTTCCAGCTCGCAAGCCAACGGAGAGTTGCTAGATGACCCTGGCTGCAAATTAGATTTGCTGCCGCTAAGGTGTGTCTAGATTTCTAGGCTAATATCTGAGGTCTAAATAACTACATTCTTGCCTAAAAAAAATCATTCCGTGATACATCAACACAGTAGTATTTGTAAAAAATTATGGTGAATTTTCTCAGCCGCCAAGACAGTCGTCACAAGTGGAGTGATAAAAACAGTGAAACGGTTCCAGTTCTGATACTGGGAGAATATTGCACGGCTGGAAAGGCCAATCAGAGAACCAGAAATATATATATATATATAACAAATTCTACATAAAAATAGAGTTAAAGAATAAACAAAAAGCGGGTTACATACTATTTTTGCATTCTTGCCACTTTTCCGAAGTTGCTGCACTGCATATGCATGATCCACATTATCCATGGAGACGGCGTTGACCATCACCACTCTGTCATTCTCCCTGCCGGGGGCAAAAGGTGCAAAAGGCAGTAAGCAAAAGTGCCACTCCAACTGATCTCAGTGCAAAGCTTGATCAGCAGTCCTGTGCGCTCATGCGTTTACACGCTAAGAAACTCCATGAGGGTGAAGAGCAACTTTGAGTAATCAGAGGATTCTAGAAAAGAAAATCTTTCACCATGGTCTATAAAATTAATACATTTAAAATAAATATATTTGATAATACATGTACATAAAAATGTAGAGTGGGTCCAAGTACAGTACAGTACTGTTTTCAATACAATTTAAATCATTTGAGTAATGAGTATAAATTATAATACATGTTATCTATTAAATATAGATTTCTTTAGGTGGCATCCCAAACATTATTAGCATCATCTGATATTACTGGAAATAGTGAATCATGTATTTAGGAGTATTTCATAGAAATATACAGTAGTGGGCAAAAGTGCGGTCCGGAGGGGAAATTTGTTTTTAATGACCCAACAAGTTCGACTAAACCATCAAAAAATGAAGCAAGTATTTATTTTTTATTAAATAAAAGGGAAGAACAAAACAAAACTTGGTGAAGGGATTTATCTGACAAAATTATTCAGGAAAAAAGGCCTATGTAAAAATAAAAGCATAGAAAAACAAAAAGCTGACAGGAAAAGCAGTTATTAGTATTTAATTGGTTCTCTTTTGTTTTTGCATGTTCATTTCTTTGTATGTCAGCCTGGCCAAAAATTACGTCAGCACAAAAAACGTTAACACATTTTTTAATAAGACTTGAATAAAGGGTGAAGATTTTACTACTCCGGACATCATTTTTCGCTCATACTGTATATGTTTATTTTTTAAAAACGAAACGCTTAAGTCATATTATTGACATCTCATTCCATTTGATCAAATTAATCTACTTCAAATCAAATCCAGGAATTAAACTGGAACTGAATTCATCTGGAGTGTAGCTCTGGTAAAGAGGGCAAGTGATCGGTCTTACTGCAGCAAGCCCTCTGCTGGGCCTCCCTTCAGCACATCAGATATGACGATGGACGTCTCCCCGCTCTGAAAGTGAGGGTTATCCCGTCCGCCCGAGATAGCGATCCCGAAACCGAACCCTGGTGCCTGTGAGACACACATCTACATGTTAGCCAACAGGTGAGAGAGACACCCAAACATTCACACCACAGTGAAAAATAGGATAAAGAGAATGAAAAGATAAGATCGGAGGCATGGGAAGGAAGATAAATGAGGTGATGGGATGGTCAGAGAGATACAGAGAGAGGGCAGAGAAGGGCAGAGAAATAGAAAGACCTTATCACAGATATAAAGAGGAGAGAAACAATACAATACGATAAAACTCAAGCCATGTTGGACCTGAATTCAGCAACAGCTCATAAATTGTTGATTTGACCAGCTTTAGCTGTAACAGGTTACAAGTAATGTGCATTAAAACATTTTGATGTAACAAAGTAACGTGTTGCTTTTTGAACTGACACTGATAAAACTTTAACACACATAACTGATACATCGGACATTAGTGTAGACTTCTTCTCCAACAGTAAATTGCCTCAGATTATCAGAGATATTAATGCATCTAGATAGCTAGATGACGATTCTGGAATTTTGGTTAAAAACATGCCATTTTCGCAGTGTATAAAACATGCAATATGCTTCAAATGGCTATTACTATATAATGTAAATGTACTTCTTTAATGACAAGACAAGGTGATGTAGCTGTTGTGGAAAAACTAATAAAGAATAGCAGTCACTCTCACAATCGTCCTCCGCCATGTTTAAAGTTTATGGCCCGTCCATCTCGGAAACTCAGAGTTTCCCAGAACCAACTACGACTTCAGAAGGCATTCATGTCCAATTTCTGACAAAGAAATTTGTATTTTACGATAACTCCGATAGTATGTGAAATCAGCGTTAATGCATTACTTTTCTTTAAATGTATTTTGTACTTTTATTAGGGAATAACCCAATAATGTAACATTATTTAATGTAACACTAAAAACCAAAAAGAAAGTTTGCTTTGTGCACACCGATCAGGCATTAGGACCACATTCCTAATATTGTGTTGGTCCCCGTTTTGTTGCCAAAACAGCCCTGACCCGTCGATGCATGGACTCCACTAGACCCCTGAAGGTGTGATGTGGTATCTGACAATAGCAACAGATCCTTTAAGTCCTGTAAGTTGTGAGGTGGGGCCTCCATGGATCGGACTTGTTTGTTCAGCACATCCCACAGATGCTCGATTGGATTGAGATCTGGGGAATTTGGAGGCCAAGTCAACACCTCAAACTTGTGCTCCTCAAACCATTCCTGAACCATTTTTGCTTTGTGTCAGGACGCATTGGGAATACCGTTTCCATGAAAGGGTGAACATGGTGTGTAACAATGCTTAGGTAGGTGGTACGTGTCAAAGTAAAATCCACATGGATGGCAGGACCCAAGGTTTCCCAGCAGAACATTTCCCAAAGCATCACACTGCCTCGGCTGGCTTGTTTTCTTCCCATAGGGCTAGGGTTGGGAACCGAGAACCGGTTCTTATTCAGAACCGAAACAGATTTTTGAAAAATACCAGAACCGCGCGAAATTCCTAAGTTTCGGTTCCGAAAACGGTTCTGGTGCAATGTGTGTGCGAAGCGCTGGAAGCGTATCCTTTCATAGCGAGTGACAGCCAGTGTTGCCAAGTCCGTGGTTTTCCCGCTTTCCCGTTTTCCACTGTTGCCGCGGGCTGTGTTTCATGTCCGCGGGTTGAAGCGATTGTGCAATTGTGCGGGTTTTGTTGTGAAAACCTGGCAACTCTGGCTCACCTCATCATGAATATTAATTACGTTGCCTGCCGCTTCAAGGAGTGCAACGCAGTTCAGCACTGAAAGCCCTCGCGCTACACATTTATGGTTTTGCGTCAGATATTTTCTCGTTGACCACCAGCATGGCGAAGAGAAAGTCACAAGTATGGATTCATTTCCAAAGAATGAATGATAATGAAGCAAAATGTGAAAAGTTAATAACATGCAAAGGAGGCTGCACTAGCAATTTGACAAAACATTTGCTACAGCACAGAGTGCCTCAGGGCTTATACCAGATTTATAGTGTAAGGCCTATATATATATATATATAATGTATATGTATGTCAATCGTTGAGTCACCATGGTTTAGGTAAGCGTTTAGGCACAATTACCTTCGTAATGCTGAATTGCAATTTATTATTTACAAGTTCACTGAATAACTGAATTACTATTAAATTAATATACAACTAATTAATAAATATAACTAATAAATATAATTTATAACTTGGTTTTATTCAGAGACAGAGAGATAAAATGTAATAAGACAATTTCAGAGGTGTTCATTTGAAAAACAATGTGTTGCAAGAATGGCTTAATTAATACTGTAATATAGCCTATGTACAGTACAGGACTTTTTTGACATTGCCAACCTGTAAATTAATTTTAGAGCAAGTAATAAACACAAAATGGATTGTTTGAGTTGCGTATTGTGCCTTTTTCCTTTACCACTATTTGTGTAATAATTTTAATGGAACCGGAATCGGAACCGGAATCGTTAGGCGGAACCGAAACCGGAACCGGAACCGGAACCGGAACCGGAAAATTTCTCACGATTCCCAACCCTACATAGGGCATCCTGGTGCCATGTGTTCCCCAGGTAAGCGATGCACATGTACCTGGCCATCCACGTGATGTAAAAGAAAACATGATTCATCAGACCAGGCCAGTTCTGATGCTCACATGCCCACTGTTGCCGCTTTCGGTGGTGGACCGGGGTCAGCATGGGCCATCGTCTAACCATCACAATTTGGCCCTTGTCAAACTCGCTCAAATCCTTACGCTTTCCCATTTTTCCTGCTTCTAACACATCAACTTTGAGGACAAAATGTTCACTTGCTGCCTAATATATCCCACCCACTAACAGGTGCCGCGATGAAGAGATAATCAGTGTTATTCACTTCACCAGTCATAATGTTATGCCTGATCGCACACACACTCACACACACTTGTAGCAGGACTTTTTTTTTATTTTTATTAGCCAATAGATTATAGTTTACATTATAGTTAAAACCATGACCAGGCTAGTCAGAGGTTTGATTTCATGGGGTCTTTAAAACAAGTCAAAGAAATCTGCCAGCTGAATATAAAAGACCATCTTGAGATAGATTTTTTTAAACAAGTAAAACAAAACACAAATGCTACAGATTCTACCAATATTTCTAAGGGTTTTAATTATTACACAGAGGATTAGATGCTCACCCTGTGTAGAGTTACAGTGTGCTGTTCCCATATTACGGTCTCCTCCATTGCTGCACTCTGTGTTGAGAGAAACAAACAAACAAAACAGAAAGAAAGAGATTAATAGAGAAACACACAAATCGTTAGATTAACATCAACAACTTTAATTGGTTACATTCCCACACGGCCTTAAGGATGCAGATGCATTCATTAAAATCAAGCGGGTTACACACACATTCGGAAATGTCTTTGAAAGCTTTTCAGCGCGTAACATCCGTAAATACATTTAGAAATCCTCCATAGAGTCTAAATGATCTTCCTACACGTTATGTAGAAGACTTGGAAATTGTGTTACACAACAGACAAGGAAAAAACAAAGGTGGTGAAACCTCACGCTAGGATTGAGGAGAAGAAAGGACTGCTGACACACAGCAAAGCCACCTGAGGTGGGCAAACGTTGATTCATTCACTTATTTCTCCATGGCTTCTGCAATGCAGTCACCTCGAACAGCAGCTTCACGCATTTACAGCAACAACGTCAGTGCTGCACAACTGTGCTCCTATAGATCATCAGAAACTCAAATAAAATAAAAAACTCAATCTAATCAAACATTTAGTGAATGATTTTATGTAGTTGTATGTGGTGTTAATGTATGGCAAATTAAACACCAACAGGACGATGCGGAGGGTTTAAACTGTGAGCAAGAAGGATCGTGGGTTGAAGCTCTAGAAATGTTCCATGAGGGCAACTGTGCCGCCCACTCAATCACGTCCGTGGCACGACCTCAAGTGAGGAAATCCATGAAGGATGAAGAATGTCAGCAGTGTCAGGACCGGAGGCAGCACCTGACAGGATATCCACGACTTCACGTACACACACACACACATCTATTAATAGCAAATCTTCACTCTCTCCTCAAACGTGTTCCCTCCTTAGTGAAACGAAGATTCCTGTACCTCACATTAACACGACCACATACAAGATGCCTGAACAGATGTGAATCATTTCCTCTATGTAAGACAGAAACATTGAGTGTTTGCACTGGAGCTACACAAGCTAGAAAACAAGCAATATTTTCATCCTTCTTAAGACATTCAATATATATTTCAATGTTAATTCTTTCCCTGCCATTGACTGAATTGTCCATCATTTATGAGTAGTGTTGGAAAGGTTACTTTGGAAATGTAATACGTTACAGATTACAAGATACCCTATTTAAAATGTAATAATTAGTGTTACTATTACTTTATTAAAGTAATGTAACTGATTACAATTTCTTTTTGATTACTTTTCTAATTTCCAGCACTGAAACGCATTTTAATCACTCGCCATGGTGGCAACTCTCAGACAGGTTGTAGCCTAAAGCTTTCAACGGCAATGTGGATTGATGTAATTGGCAGACGTGGTGCGCCACAAATTCAAACGAGAACCAATCAAAAGCATCAGAATAGCATTGCTTTACTAAGCGGCCTTAAAATGGCAGGAGGCACCACATCAAAAACAAGCAAAGCAACAAACTTTTAACAGAAAATATGCAGATGTAACCCCCTTTGTAATCATTAACATTTTCATAAGTAACTAATTTGATTACATTTTTTCTCAGTAACTGTAACTGATTACAGTTATTTATTTAGTAATTAAATTACATAACTGTTACACATAACTAATTACTCCAACATTGTTTACGAGACAACGATTCTGTCACCGTGGCATTGACAGAATTTTCCGGCTGTCCATGTTTTCACTGTTATACAGTATCTTCTGAAAGAGTACAGAATCTCCGGATCAAAACACAGGCAAAAAAGGAGCAGAAACAAGCAATAAAAGCATTGCATATGCACATTGTAGTCTTTGAAAAAACAAACAAACATGATTCTCAACTTTTAGTTTCAAATATTTCTTTTTCTATGCTATATTCAAGTGTTGATAAAAAAGAAAGCATTAAGCTAGAATAAATTGTGTGTGTGTGTGTGTGTGTGTGTAAGAGCAGAGGGTCTGTTCTTTCATTGGATATATTGTATGATCAGATATTCATACAACAAATATTCTGTGGGCCATGAAATTGTGAAGAATTTTCAAAAAGGCTGGAGGGGGCTGTAAACTTTTTTGTTATACTAGTTGAAACTCTTGACATCCTGATAGCAATCATTAATAAAAGTGGTCTTAATATTAAAATATGTACATGCATCTTCTGTGGAAGTCTCAGGATCCCAAAAAATATTCATCCAATCATTGCATTCAGTCCGAATGACCTACCAAAACAGGAATCTTCAACATGCAACAGGAAGCGTATGTGCAAATCCACAGGTACAGTATGTTAAAAATGAAGAGCTTCGGACGTGTAAATGGTTTCTGTAACAAACGGAAAGCGTGATGAGAGGTCGATGGCCTTCTGTGTGAAGCACAAGCGGTTGCCTCCTGACCTCAGGGCGATAGAGGAAGGATGAATGACGTCCTCGTGTCACATCTTCACGAGCTGAGAGATCAAGTCTCAGTCCATCCGTCCAGTGCCTTTGACCTCACAGATAATAACTCAGGTCTCCTTCGCTTCACAGCTCTGACTTCCCGTTACGCCCGTCTCAAACCGCACACTACATCTTGTTAGCGTGCAGCTAGTTAAATAGATCTACTACAATCTGACAGCAAGAGTTATGGTTATCGGTCTCTTGCCAAGGCTAAGAAACGCCTGAGGTCTGATCCCTTTAATCTCAACTGCGTTCAACTGCCTGTGAATCGGGAAGATCGAGCAGTTTTGGTTCGACTAGCACGCTAATCTGACCGAATGAAGTCTGTTGATGAGAGGGACTCATTAGTCCAACCTTTGCTATCTTTTTGTGGTGTCTACAGAGAGTCAATACTTTGTGGTCTTTCATTCACTGGCCTACACTGTAAACCCTAATGCTCAAAATAATTCATTGATTTGAGTAGGACAAACTTAAACCAATTAGTTCAGTCAAATTAACTTTTTTGAGTATTTAGCACTTTCTTTTTCTTTTAAGTTCACAGAACTGATACATTTTAAGTAAACGGAACTGTTTCATTGTTTTGAATTTTATAAAATTATTTCTTTTAGTTTAGACAAGCTTAAGTTTAACTGAAACTGGGCTGGGATTTCTATTTCCCAGCATGATTTGCCCATGGCACTCGAATGTAAATGCTAAAATTAAATGTTATTTAATGTTTTTTTTGTGCAAGATTAATGTTAAGTGGGATATTAAGTAATGATTAATGTTTTGTTATGCTGTAGAAGAGTTTCTGTTGGGCTTTTGGAGATTTACCATCATGGTGACAAGTGGTGCATGCGACTTGGTGTGAGTTGACCTGATTTTGCAATTATGTCAAATGCTTTATATTGCTGCACTCATTTAGCAATGCCATTGTTAACATGCTAGCGAATTAGCTTGTTATAGCTAGCTAAGTTTATACAAATAGAAATGTTCACATTGAGGTTACATGAACATTTTAAGTTGAATGTATGAATAATTTCAAGAAAAGAACAATTAAAAATGTATAAATACAAAATGAAAATCTGCCAGTTCTGCTTACTTAAACTTTGAATTTCTTAACTTAAAACCAACCGATTGCCTCAACATTTTTGAGTTTTGCCAACTTTGGGTTTACAGTATAGATTAAACTGTTTAAACTGATAATACTTTTTTTTTTTTGCTCAACAATTATAATAAAAATGATTAATAGAGAGAGCACATGTGCATAGTTGCAAGGTTAGGAAGATTAAGTAAAACACCAAGCAGAAAATGTATCAATTTAAGAGAAAAGCTCTGATTGGGGGATATAAACTCTTCTGACATTTGGCAACCGAATGCATGAAGGCTTGTGGAGGCTTGTTGCCCAGGCAAAATAACGCAAATGTCAAATGAAAATTTAACTTTTTCAGGATAAATAACCAGCGGGCAAATAATTGTAGACTATTATGCTTCAATAAAACAATTAACGAAGACCTACAATGCTTTCTTTAGTGTGTAATGTTGCCCTCTGAGCATGAAAAGGGTTTGCAGAGTTACAAAGCACAAAGACGTATCTCCAAAGGGAGTTATTCTCTATAACAGTAAGCACGGTTTCTGAACTCGTTCCCAGAATTCCCTCCCAAGCAATATGCAAAAAACCAGGCCTGGTTGAGTTGTGTTGGTAGTGTGTTGATACATGTGGTTATGGTAAGAGACACTTCTAAAACACACTCGAAGCTGTGGTCCAAATCACAACACGCTAGTCCAGCCGACCAATCAGAGCCCATTGTGCTTTTCTGAAGGTGGGGCTTCATAAAGACGGGAACTAAACAGAGCTTTACTAACAGACTGGGAAGAAAGCAGCAGCAAATATACAAAATATATGTTGATGAAAATTGTTTTTGGGGTCTACTAGAATAAGTCAAGGCGTAATATGGCCTCTTTAAAATATGATTTATTCTGCCAATCAGGCCAGGCTAAATACGACGGCAATAGTATTTCCTCCAGGACAATCTGACGTTACTTAAAACGTTGCTCTTAAAGATCGCTCTTAAAACATCAGCCAAACAAGCTCCGTTTGACGATTGCAGAGTAATGAAACATGACTGACGGACTATGAATTCAAATAAAGAGCAGATGCGGAGAAAGAAATAAGGAGAGGGAAGGAGAGAGAGAATACAAGGGCAGTGCGTTGTGGGAAATGTGCTGACCTAGGGGACAATTACTGCAAGCTCAACCCTTCACCTGTGCCCTGCATGGCAATGAGGAGCTGCTTGGATCGATCGGGTGCTATTAACATATCCTGCATCTTTGCGAGGCTTGTTAAAGCCATAGCTACTCTCAGCTGGATAGGCCTTTCCATGACGTATTGTACGAAAATGTAAGCTAGAAAAGGCTATACTAAAAAAGAATGGCACCAATTGACCTTAATTGGGATATATGCAATATTTTTTGTAATGCAAATAAAAATGAGGCCAACTAATTTAACTAGAATTAAACAGCAGTGCTCCAATGGAGATGTATCCGAAGCTAAAACTTTGCAAGAAAGGTTTTAGCATGACATGATAAATGATAAAAACAGATACTTTTAAAAATGTCACCTGTGTTCTGTTTTTGCATACTTGATCAATGAACTTGGATGGTCAGTTAATAATGTTTGAAATCACTTTGCTATCTCTAAGAGTTTGTACTGTTGTGTTATTTGTTGTTGATCATTCAGATGACAAAACTTTGAAAATACAGTAAAATTAGTAAGTCAAACCAGACTAATGCTCCAAAATTATTCAAGTTTACCTTTTCTAATAACTAGTATTATATTTATTGGCTCTAGCAAGTTGTGGAAAATATGACCAAAATCTTATCACGTTTGGAGTTAATTTTATTTCACGATAATGTCTAATCACGATAGTTATTTTTGCTTTAAATAGGGTTTTTATATATGTGACTAGACATGTGCCGGTAAACGGTAATACGATATACCGCAATAATGAACATGCACAATATTGTTATCGTGGGCACTTCAAAATACAGTGAATAATTATTTATTACGAATTATTCAGATTTTTAGAATGAATTTTAAGAATACTTTACCCATCAACCGTTTAAAATGAAAAACACGTCAAAGAGGAACACGCACTGATGTAAATAGACCGTGCATGAGCCGAGCACATGGCGGAATGAGGAGATGCGCTGAAGTGCACATTCATTCTTCGACAGCAGAGGGCGCTGACGGAACAGCAGAAATGCAGCCGTTTCCCCAGTAATCACATAACCTAATACATAATACTTAAAGTCCCTGTAAAGTCAAAACTAAACATGTGTTTGAGTTCCTCACACCACAGATAAATGTGTTATTAACCACCCAGCCAAATTTGAATCATAAAAAAATCCGGGAAGTACAAAAAATAGCTTATCAAAAACTTGAAAAAATGAGCAGCATTCTCTGCTCTCAAACGCTGGGGGTGTGTCCGCTGTCGGCGCCGAAACCACGCCCACTCGCGGGAAAGCGGCAGTAGAACACAAGACAACACTCACTGATCACCAGCGTCTATGATCACGACGCACCAGATGTCGGCGGGACGGGAGGATGAAGGCCTGGGCGGGGGATAGTCGGTTCTGCAGCGGATTATCAGTGAATCCCAGTTGTCTCCGGTGAAAGTTTGTAAAACGAACCGGTGTAAAGTCACTGCAGAGGTAGGTGTCGGTGATGATCCTCAGCTCTCCATCAAGGTTGCTGTTCACAAAATGAATCCACCTCTTCATCGTTTTTGTTTTGTAAGCTGTTATGTAAGTTGTTGACTATAGTAACTAACAGTACTAACAGTAACTCGCGATCGAACTGATGCGAATGTGCTCTAGGGGAGGAGCCAGGCTCGGTGGCTCCAGTGTGTCATCGAGCCACCGTTTTAGCCCCGCCCAGAAAATCCTGAACACAGCAACGGTGAAAAACTGTTTAACGGTCTAACTTCTGAAATCAGTACTTCATAGTTCACAGTAGGGCTGCTCGATTATGGAAAAAATCATAATCACGATTATTTTGGTCAATATTGAAATCACGATTATGTAACACGATTATTTCACATGACTTTGGGAATGTGTTGTATTTATTAAAAATACACCTTTCAACAATTCAATTGAAATTGTAACATTTGTTGTACTTTTTGAACTATTAAAATAAATAATATAACATATATTCAAATCAAAGTGTAAAAGTATTCACGTAAAAATTATAATCACAAATAAATAAGATCAACAATATGGTTCGGCTAGATATGCTTTTCAGGTACGTCTAACATTAGTTTTCAGGTACAGAAATGTCTCAAATGTAAAATAACATTGCATATTTGAGTGCATAAATTAAAGATGAATCCTATTAAACTTACAAAAGCTATTCAATCCGGATCGGATATGCGTCGTCTTTATCGACTGTATAAAGTTCACTTAAGGCATATACAGACTATGTCTGCTAGGATACTCATCCAAGATGGACATGTTGACATACGTTTTGTGTGAGTTTGTCCGTTCAAGAGCAAGACTTGAAAGATAACTCAGTATTTGCGTGCTGAGAGACGTGTGCGCGCTCTCGGATGAGCGCACAGAGATACATTTCCTCACAGCGCGCGCGGCTTCTCATTCGCGTCTTCTGGCACTAAACCCGGGTGATGACGGTGAAAACGACTGGTCATATTCAAACATACGGCAGCACTCGCATGCATTGATTAGATTAGATTAGATTAGATTCAACTTTATTGTCATTACACAAGTACAAGTACAAGGCAACGAAATGCAGTTTAGGTCTAACCAGAAGTGCAATAGCAGCAAGTGCAGGATATACAATGGATGCGTAAGTGCAGGACATGGATATGTACTGAATATGTATAAATATGTATAAATAGAGAGACGTTATTACTATAAACAGAACTGAATTTACAGGTGAATATGTACAGTGAATAAATATACAGATGGCTATTACTATAAACAGAATTTACAGGTGAATATGTACTATGAATACAATATACAGATGGCTATTACTATAAACAGAATTTTACAGATAGAGGTATACAATGATATGTTAGGCTAATATGAGGAATAGCAGTGGATTAGGGTAGTGCAATAAATTATGGACAGAGCTATCCGAAAAAAAAAAAAAAAAAAAAAAAAAAAAAAAAAAAAGAAAAAAAAAAGTGTAAAGTGCAGTGGAAAGTGGTTGCATATTACAGTTAGAAGTACAGTGCAAAATGCAAATGTAAACATTGGTACTATAAATACAGTCGGCAGTGCAAATGAGCATAATCCAGTTAAGATATGGCAGTGCAAGATGCATATGTAAACAGTTGTTACTGTGATAAACAGTCGGTAGTGCAAATAACAAAGTGAAGGAAGATGTGAGGTAGGAGAGTTATCAGTTTATGAGGGAAGTGGATCAACGGGGGTTTGAGTTCAATAAAGAGGCAGCTCTGGGGAAAAAACTGTTCTTTAGTCTGCTGGTCCTGGTCCGGTGGATCCTGAAACGCCTGCCGGAGGGCAGGAGAGAAAACAGTCTGTGGGCTGGGTGAGAGGAGTCCTTGAGGATGCTGCGAGCTCGATGCAGGCAGCGTTTCCTCTGGATGTGTTCGATGGCAGGTAGTGGAGTCCCTGTGATGCGCTGGGCAGTTTTCACCACCCGCTGCAGTGCCTTGCGCTCCGCAACAGAGCAGCTCCCATACCACACTGCCACACAGTTGGTCAGGATGCTTTCTATTGCGCAGCGGTAGAAGTTCACCAGGATGGCCGAGGAGAGCTGATTCTTCCTCAGTGTCCTCAGGAAGAAGAGGCGCTGGTGAGCCTTCTTGACCAGGCTGGAGGTGTTGGTCGTCCACGACATGTCCGCCGAGATGTGGATCCCCAGGAACTTGAAACTGGAGACACGCTCAACAGCCATTCCATTGATGTGGATGGTGTCGTGTGTGCCTCTTGACTCCTTCCTGAAGTCCACGATGAGCTCCTTCGTTTTGGTGGTGTTGAGGAGCAGGTTATTTTCGGTGCACCATGTGGCCAGGTGCTGGATCTCTTCCCTATAGGCAGTCTCATCGTTGTTGCTGATGAGACCAATCACCGTAGTGTCGTCCGCAAACTTGACGATGGAATTAGATCCATACACAGGCTTGCAGTCGGCGGTGAAGAGGGAGTAGAGAAACGGACTTAGCACACAGCCCTGTGGTACACCAGTGTTAAGAGTGATGGATGTGGAGCAGGTGAATCCTGAACGAACATTCTGGGGTCTGTCAGTTAGGAAGTCCAAAATCCAGTTACACATTGAAGTGTTGATGCCCAGGTCTCCAAGTTTGGCTATTAACTTGGATGGGATGACAGTGTTGAATGCTGAGCTGAAGTCAACAAACAGCATGCGTGCATACGTGTTCTTATTGTCCAGGTGAGTGAGCACAGAGTGCAGTGCCATGGAAACGGCATCCTCTGTGCTCCTATTGCTGCGGTAGGCAAACTGGTGTGAGTCCAATGTGGATGGTAGAGAGTCTTTTAGGTGTTCCAGGACCAGCCGCTCAAAGCACTTCATGACGATGGGTGTGAGTGCTACAGGGCGGTAGTCATTAGGGCACCTCGGGTTAGAGTGTTTTGGCACTGGCACAATGGACGTGCGTTTAAAGCATGTCGGTACAGCTGCTTGGGCAAGAGACAGGTTGAAAATGTCTGTAAAAACCCCAGCGAGCTGCTCCGCACATGCCCTGAGAACACGACCAGGGATGTTGTCTGGTCCAGCAGCCTTGTGCGCGCTGATCCGGCTCAGTGCCTTGCAGACATCTGTGGAGGAGAGTGTGATTGGTGGGTCAGCTGAGGGTTTGAGCTTGGTGGCAGTTTCTCTGTTGTCTCTTTCAAAACGAGCATAAAAGTAATTTAGCTCGTTCAGGAAGTTGACATCAGTGGCTGCGGGGGTGGAGTGGGGGGGTTTGTAGTCACTGATGGCCTGGATGCCCTGCCACATGCGTCGAGGGTCAGAGTTGGAAAAGTGACCCTCTATCTTTAGCTTGTAGCAGTGCTTGGCCTTTTTGATGCCCCTCTTCAGGTTTGCCCTGGACGTACTGTAGGCTTGTGCATCTCCTGATCTGAAGGCAGTGTTGCGTGACTTCAGCAGGAGTCGAACTTCCCTGTTCATCCATGGCTTCTGATTAGGGTATGTGGTGATCTGTTTCTGGGTTGTAACACTGTCGATGGTGGTATTGATATGATCCAATACAGAGGAAGTGAATGAGTCAATGTCCGTGTGAGCGCCACAGGTGGCTTGAGAAGCAAACATACTCCAGTCTGTGTTTAGAAACCTTTCCTGGAGTGTGGAGTCTGCCCCCGCAGGCCACACCTTGATGGTCTTTACTGATGGCTTCACACGGTTGATGAGGGGTGAATATTTGGGTGATAGAAACAAAGAGAGGTGGTCTGACTGTCCTAGGTGGGGGAGGGGTGTCGCAACGTAAGCGCCAGCCATGTTTGTGTAAACATGGTCTAAGGTTTTGTTTCCTCTGGTGTGGCAGGAAACATGCTGGTGAAACTTGGGTAGCACTGACTTTAGGTTTGAATGATTAAAGTCACCTGCAACAATAAACGCAGCTTCCGGGTGATCAGTCTGTTGTTTACTGATGGCTGCGTGAAGTTCTTTCATAGCAAGCTTGGCATCAGCATCCGGGGGAATATAGGCTGCAGTGATAATAGTGGAGGTGAACTCCCGGGGTAGATAAAACGGTCTACATTTAACCATGAGAAACTCCAGGTTAGCTGAACAATGACTCCCAACAATAGCAGAGTTTGTGCACCAGGCTTTGTTAATGTAAATGCACAATCCACCACCTCTGGTCTTACCGGAGCCATCTAATGTTCTATCCGCCCGGAGCGTGTGGCATCCCGCTAGCTCAATAGCGGTGTCCGGTATTCCGCCGTTTAACCAGGTTTCAGTGAAGATTAGGACGTTACAGTTCAAAAGTTTCTTACTGTGTGTGATGCTGAGTCGAATCTCCTCCATTTTGTTCACTAGCGATCGTACATTGGCAAGGAAAATGCTGGGTAAAGAGAGCCGGTAAGGAGTTAGCCTTAGCTTAGCTCTTAGACCTCCACGCTTACCCCGCCTTTGTTTACGATCACAGCGCCGCCTTCTAGCACTTCCGCCCGGCCGGGCAGAGCGCATCGCCTCGGGCGTCCTAGCGATCTCAGGAAGGAGTTGAAGATTGTCCATAAAACTGTCGGAAATTCGCAAACCAATATCCAAAAGCTCACAACGGGTGTACGATGTAAAAGCACAACTGTTCTGTACGAACAGACCCGAGATGAACAAGAAAAATACCGCAAAATTGCAGAATCTGGAGAGACGCTGAGCCTCGCGATCTACTCGCGCCGCCATCTTGGTCTTTAGATTGAACAAAGATTACAAAGAGAGAATTATTTGAAAAATATGAGGGGAAAAAAGGACGTTTACACGGCACCCCTGCTCTCGTCAGTTTTTGTTTCTTTATTAGATTCTCATAGGTCACTCTGTTTAATTTTCAAGTGGTTAAACAAATTTGTGGTGTTCCCTTGCGTTGCAGCCACTACCATGTAGCAAATCTTGCACGTAGCATGTTTCTGCTCGTCGTCTGATTCCTCGAAGCCAAACTGTTCCCAGACAACGGAGTTGGTTTTGCCTTTTTTGCTCACCAAACGCTGCTGTAACTGCCCTCCTTCTGCCATCTTTACTCGTGCCAAGTTTTTAAATTCCAGCGGATGATATGCACACGAGACTCCCGATCTGAGAAAGTTTGTGGCTTCGGGAGGGGCGGATGAGCGCGTGCGCGTTTCATTCAGAACGCAAGGCAAAATAATCGTTTTTTCTCGATTGTACTATTTTGGTGATCGTTGGGAGGCAAAATCGAAATCGAAATCGAAATTCGATTAATTGCACAGCCCTAGTTCACAGTCTTTGTAATGTGTTTCAGCAATACATTTCTAACATTTATAATGTGTTTAGAAACAAATCTCAGAATTGCCTTTACAGGGACTTTAAAGATTTAAGGCTATTCATTTTCAAACTTGCATTTTATATTTTAATCTGGACTAAATTACATGCCCTAGATATTGTTTGAATATGTTCTGACTGTTGTTCAATCACACACTTTACAAGGCTCCAGTATTTAACATTAGTTCCTTCATTAACAAACTGACAATGAAAAATACTTCTAAAGCATGTATTAATCTTAGTTAAATGTACATTTCAGCATACCTATTGTTCTTTATAATTCTTTTACACTTTAATCTGTTTTAAATTTTTTGTTTACTTTATACATTTTTGTGTATTGCTTTATTGTATTTAAATGTTTGGTTCTTTTGTTATAAGAAAGTGATTTAACCTGTTATAGTATGACAACACTTTTTTTGCAACTTATTTCAATATCGTGATAATACCGTATACCGTGATAAAAGCTTCAGCAATTAATCGCAACATGAAAATTTGATACCGGCACATGCCTATATGTGACCATGAACAACAAAACCAGTCATAAGGGTAAATGTGATCATCTGAAAACTGAATAAATAAGTTTCTATTGTTGTATGGTTTGTCAGGATAGGACAATATTTGGCCGAGATGCAACTTTTTGAAAATTTGGAATCTGAGGGTGCTTAGTGATGCATATTACTACTAAAAATATTTTTTTAAAATATATTTACGGTAAGAAATTTACAAAATATAACATGATCTTTATATAATATTCTAATGATTTTTTGGCATAAAAGAAAAATCTATCATTTGACCCCTAATATGTATTGTTGGCTATTGCCACAAATATACCCGTGCGACTTGTGACTGGTTTTGTGGTCACATATCATCAAAATGTTTAATACCAAATTGAAATTACATAATTCTTATCACCATTTTCAATATCATTTAAAAAGTTAATACTAGCCTAAAAAAACTCTCAAGATTACTGAAGACAAGTAAACTGAGGTAAAGGAAGAGCAAAGAAGAGACATAGTCTTTACTGTGTAAATTAAATATAAATGTATTCTTATTTATTCAAGAGCAGTGAGTTTTTTTTTTTCATTTGATTAGCATTATGACAGCAGGTAAATTTGAATGCTGTCACTTTAAGACCGACTGCACGGATCCAATATACTTTCTCAACTGTTTAGGTTCACTTCAGACATAACGGAATGCGTTTACTAGCAAATACATGGTCACTTTGACACATCAGTGTGACTATTTAACTGTTCAAGCCCAATTAGGTGGAAAAAAGCAGTTCTCGCGCTCTATGTAGAGTCGTCTTTCGCTGCAAATCTTAAATACGCATTCAAGCGATAAGCTTTTGTGACTGCACGAGCCTAACCGCGATAGAGACAATAGTCCAAAATCTCTACCGCCTGACAAAATTCGACCTGTTAATTGCGTCTACCGGTATATAATCGCCCACCCCTAGTTCTTGTCTTCAATTCCAGAATAGTGGAGGAAATAGTACTGCAAGAGAATACAGATCAGGGCATGATGTAAGCTGAAATCGAATCCGTGTCCTCGTGAGCACAACAGCTCTTTTCTATCTGTAAATTCCCACTGACCACTGGGAAGTCACTCGGCCTACTCGGATTCAGTCAGTGACTCCAAATCATTGCGTTCATTCCTTTCACAGCTAACAAGCTTGTTACATCACATGGAAGGAAGTGGATTAGAAAATCCATCTGTCTCTTGTACAATCTAGTCCTCTCTCCCTTGTTGAATGTTAAAAAGGAAATGCATGAGAAGTGGTGTAAATGTTCAGTGCATCCAACAGAGATGGCCAATTCCTAGTGTTCTGTAACTAATGCTACTTGCGTTGAAAGAGCACACTTCTGATCGTCCGGGGCATTAGACATTCACTCTTTGGAACAACAGGCTGAATCATAGAAATCTTCCGAACAAGAAACCAAAGAGCACAGGAAGACCGTAATCCAGCAAGATAAAGCCTCAAGAGCTACTGTAATACCACAAGAGAACGTCCTTGAAAGATGATTCACATCAACTGCTTATTTGTCTTCTGGAGATGCATTACAAACTCCTAGACAGCATTTTAAAGAGATATTTCACCTAAAATTTACTCTGTTCTGTGCAACACAAGAAAAATTTGTTTTTTCTGTCTCTTTAAAGGGATAGTTCACCCCAAAAAATGAAAATTATCCCTTGATTTACTCACCCTCAAGCCATCCTAGGTGTATATGACAGAAGGCAGTCCGCCGGAAGCTAGATATTTCACTTTATAAAAGTCTTAAATATGGATATTTGTCTTACACAAACCAAACGCTTCAGTTCAGAAGGCCTTTATTAACCCCTGGAGCCGTATGGATTACTTTTATAATGGATGGATGCACTTTTCAAATTTTTGGCTCCCATTCACCGCCATTATAAAGCTTGGATTAGCCAGGACATTTTTTGATATAACTCTGATTGTATTCGTCTGAAAGAAGAATGTCATACACCTAGGATGGCTTGAGGGTGAAAAAATCATGGGATAATTTTTTTTGGGGGGGGGGACTATCCCTTAAAATATCTAGTTTTGGCCAAATTTTAACACATCAACATGTTCTTTGTTTTTCTCAAGGGAACCAGTGTGATGCTAACTGCAGGTTGGCCTACAAATTGACGTCATACCTGCACCATTCCAAATCGTTCACTTATAAGGTTCTGCGCGTTAGGATGATGACACCTTAGAAGGTAGCTAACTATGTAGGCAGTAGACAGTTAGGCAGCTCACTAGGCTTTGGATTTATCCTGTTAAACACAACATTGCTCATCCTTCAGTTCCTCCCGACAGTCTAGGCAAGCTGCCAAACCGGCTTCAGAGTTGGAGGGTAAGGATAGAAACTTACCCAAGAATTACACAGCATCAAGAGAGAGTGCAAACTTTTTGTTGTCTTAACCGAGACAGCTTTAAAATATATATAAGCTGTGAAGAAAATACAAAGGACTATATGTATACATAAGGATTTTTTGCGCGCACAACATCAGCAACTGACAAGCAGAAATCCCACTTGAGGGGAGAAACAATTTGGTACTTTGGTACTTAAATATTCATAAACAGAAGTGTGCAAAACGCAGGGCGACTGAAGCCCGGCTGGGAAAAGTTTGCTCTCTGGAGAGCAAAAGAAGGGTTGGGAGGATTTATTCCCATCTTAAGGCTGATCGGCGCCGTAAAAGCGCTGATGCAACATTCCCTGCACCATTTTGCCAGAATTTATGGGTGGTTTTCAACGGCCAGTCGAAAAGCTAACAAAGGGGCCACTTGATTCCTGATGACAGTAAATCTTAGTTCACAGTTTCTCCTGAAGTTTTGTTAAGTTTACATGCCGTGAAAGAGCTCTTTAGAGAGTTTAACAGTCATCTTTTTTAATGCGCTACAAAGGCAGAACATGACTGGGGCAATACCGTTCCTGACTTTTACCAGCCCGTTCAAAATTGACCCGAAGGCACAGAAAAGCTGCACGTTTATGACTTTTGTTTGGTTCTCTAGCTGCCGGAAATCAAAGAGAAATACATATTTTACAACAAACTGTGATTCTGTCCGTTCAAGCTCCATGGCGAAGCATGACGACACTACTTTTACTGGCAAGGGCAGTCCATTTTACTTTGGCTAACAGCAAAAAAGGCGGCAAAACCTTTTTTCCTGATGAGGCAGCATTCTGAGGTTGTGTTTGTAAATGTAAAGATTTGTAGCACTGTAGCTATTTGCACAAATTGGCCTTGAGAAGGATGGAGCGATACGGTGAGAGAGAAAGAGAAGGTTCTCTCATTTTCTAATTGAATGGTGCGTCTCCCACCAATCATTTGTCAATCAATCTTCTTCCAGTAACTTCCAGGCAAAATTAATTGTGAAATAGGGATATGGCGTGAAATTAATATGATATGGCACGCCTAATTTCTCAATAGAAATTAGGCGTGATGGCCTAAGCCAAATGCTAACATCAAAATCCATATTTAAATTGCAAGTTGAGTCCCATAGGAAGTTACGATTCTGCTTTAGTATGTTCTTGGTGCAATAAGCATGTGATACAGCAAAACATGATACATCCGAACAGACTTCAGCTTTTAAAGTCCGACTCGGTCTCTCACCATACTATAAAATAACTTGCACAATGAACAAAGCCGACATCCCTATTACTCCATATACTGTCAAAAATAAAGCATGTCACACGTTTCGGGATGCCCACAGGCTGCAATCAAACGCCTGATGTCAAACATGTCATAAAAATATTCCTGTGTGATGGGAATCACTGTAACGATCGTCCTGATGCTGCTATATAAACGTACGAGAGCCCGGAGTGCTCTGGATTCACTGTGACAGATTTCCTCAATCAAGAGATTCCCACGCTAGAGATAAAACTTCATTGCGTCAATTCATCAACCTGCTCAAGTAGCGAATTGCTCGTCTGAGGAAAGTCATGACGGCAAGGTTATGAAACAAGCCATTTGTTGAAGACAGCACTCACCGATTGTGAGATGTTAAATGTTATCTTGTCATGTAACCAAATGGTTAGCTCACCTAAAACTTTTGCTGATAATTTACTCACCCCCATGTCATCCAAGATGTCCATGTCTTTCTTTCTGCAGTCAAAAAGAAAGGTTTTTGATGAAAACGTTCCAGGATTTTTCTCCATATAATGGACTTCAATGGGCTCCAAACCAAACGGTTCAAGGTCCAAATGACAGTGCAGCTTCAAAGGGCTTTAAACGATGAATAAGGGTCTTATCTATCGAAACGATCAGTTTCTGTGTGAAACCGAGCAGAATTTATGCTATTATTTTACCTCTTATCAGACAAACGTGATCATCTCGGAGCTCCGCCGTAACTTCCGCTAAGTGAGGTCAAAATACGAGCGTGGTCATAGGTATATACGTAGATGCCTCATTAGCGCCTGCACGGATCAGTACAATGAGGCATCTACGATCGATATATCTATGATCAGGCTCGTATTTTGACCTCATTTAGCGGAAGTTATGGTGGAGCTCAGAGATGATCACGTTCGTCTGATAAGAGGTAAAATAATAGCATAAATACTGCTCGGTTTCACACAGAAACTGATCGTTTCACTAGATAAGACCCTTATTATATAGTAATATAATATATTACTTTGAAGCTGCACTGAAACTGTCATTTGGACCTTGAACCGTTTGGAGCCCATTGAAGTCCATTATATGGAGAAAAACCCTGGACTGTTTTCATCCAAAACCTTAATTTCTTTTCGACTGCAGAAAGAAAGACATGGACATCTTGGATGACATGGTAGTGAGTAAATTATCAGCAAAAGTTTATTTAAAAGTGAACTAATCCTTTAAGGAACGTTCTGGTTGAGACTTAGGCATGAACATTCTGATTGGTTGACTTTTCACAAATGTGAGTTTACATCTCGCAATTCTGACTTTTTTCTCAGAATTACGAGTTATAAAGTCAGAATTGTGAGATATACCCCCGGTTTCACAGACAATGCTTAAGCTAATCCTAGACTAAAATGCATGTTTGAGCTATTTTAACTGAAAGAATCTTGCACTGACAAATCTTAAAATATGTCAGTGGCATTGTTTTGTCTCAAGATGCACACCAGTAATGTTTTTTTCTTGGGCATGTTTATAAAAGTTACTTAAATGTCCTAATTGAACTAAGGCCTAATCCTGGCTTAGTCTAAGCCCTGTCTGTGAAACCGGGCCATAAAGTCTAAAAGAATACTTTTTTCTCTGAATTGCGAGTTTATATCCTACAATTCTGACTTTATACGTTTTTTTTATTATGTGGCGGAAACCAGCTTGCATAATGGACTCCATTGACTAGAATGTTTTCCCTAATATGGAAGTCAATGGGGTCCATCAACTGTTTAGTTCTCCAAAATATCTTCTTTCAAGTTTGGAACAACTTGAGGGTAGGGAGTAAATTATGACAGATTGTTAATTTTTGCGTGAACCATCCCTTTGAGTTTATACACTGAGGACAAAATTAAGTGGGAACTGGAAAGTCGCGTGCAGTCTACGCCACCGAACTAATCTTCGCGGTACTTTGCGCCTGGGGGAAGAAAGTTCCTGAGACAAATTGTTCCGGGTAATTTTGGTGGAAACGGGGCTCATGAATGTATTAAGAGTAGTTTAAGTCATAGTGTATACATGCATCCACTGTTTGCACACATTATCATGCTAAATATTGCGTTCCCAAAGGGACCGATTGCACCTACCCCTAGGTCAAGCATATCTTCATATTGCAGGAAGAAACCTAGCTTGACTGGCAGCCAATGCTCCACACTATCAGAGGTCTGGAATCATGGACAGCTATGGCCCCTCTCGCAGATGGATCGGACAGCTGAACACAGCCGTAACGAGTGGCCAGGGCCAAACTATTCTGACAGGAAGCTACCCAAGTCATTTTTAATTAATGATACAGGACCTGTTTAGAGGGGGTGGAAGAGGTTATCAATTCTAACAGAGCCTGAAAAAAGTCAATTATAGGAAGATGCACAGATGGTGTGAGTATCTGTGGTTTTTACGTAACAACAACTGGATGGGGGCGATCTGACAGGGAGGATGATAAAACTTGGGTCCAGGATAATTGGCTTGCAAGCGGCATGCAAACAATCCATGAAATTCTTGCGCAAGTTCACACTCTGCTTTCTAATAGTCAGACTCCAGAGACACTAGCAGAGATAACGCCTAGACCTGAGATGCCCCATTAAAATGGAAAACGCCATCTGCATCATTGGGGGGGGAAAGTGACAGAGTTGTGCGAGTGATTTTCTGCTTGCCACCAAGTCGCCTCTTTGCAATGCGTGACTGAGGCATCGCAAATAGTAAGTGTCAAGCTCGTCTTAACTGCTAACAGTCATTACTATGCTAGTGTGAACTGAGAGGCAGCGATTCAGTGTCTTTTTAAATCTGGATATGCAGCACATTATCCCTCACCACAGGAGAGTGAAATCGAGAGAGCGAAACGGAGAGAGCAAGAGGGAGGAACTAAAAATAGCTCTCGTTGTCGCTGTTGGGTTCAGATGCAGGGAACTAGTGGGGCTGTGATGCGGACGACATGAAGATGACGTTCAGGGGAGACGGCAGCGGTGGACTGAGTGCTGCTACGAGACGCACAGCTGGATTAAGCCAAATCACACTGTCGACAAGTGCTATTAGACCATTTCTACAAAGTTGTGTGAGTGTATGTGCAGGTCTGAGATGATACGGAGCTAATGCAGAGGTGCCACACTTTAATTAGATACTATGTTGGCCACTGAAAGAAAAGGAAGTTTGATTCACAAAGTTGTGGAGAAATTACCTATTTTTCTCTCTGCGCTACAAGAAGAAATCAGTGTTCGTGATATAAGAAAAGTAAGGTAAAAGTAACATCTGTTTCAGCTGATATTAGTACTTTTTTATTTTTATTGGTAGGGATGCACAATATTATCGGCACAACATCAGAATCTGTCGATAAAGGCTTAAAATATAATAATCGGCATCGGGCGATATTAAACAATTATGCCTCCACAGCGGCAGAAGCCTCCTCCAGGTCCTAGTTCCCGGCCGGTAGAATGTTATGTTAATATTTATATTTATTTGGGGGGGGGGGGGTATTGTTATTATACTAATAAATAAAATGTAGAATGCACAACTATCTTGAAGTTACTTTTGTTTCTGAATAAATAAAGCAGCAATTGATGTCAAAAATCACAAGCGTGACACTTGTAAATTAAATACATTTTCATACAGTTTATTAATCTGTAATAACATACAGATACAAAAATTAATTTCTAATTCTTGCACAGGAAAGACTTGGTGTTGTTTTCAAACAAAGGGAAAAAAATACATATGTATCGGCATCTGCCAAAATGAGCTGAAAAATATCTGCATATCGGCAAAAATTCAATATTGTGCATCCCTAGTTATTGGTCAACCTTGTCTGTGTCTGCTCATTTCAATCTTCCTTTGTTGAGGATTTTATATTACTTTTCGCCATCATCTACAGTAGCATTAACTAGGGATGGCTCTAGATTATTGGTTCTTCTAGAAACTCAAAAGGTGTTTGTTTGAAAAGCTAGAACAAGCCTCATTGGTTCTTGCAGAAACTCAAAGATGTTTGTATGAAACACAAGAACAAAACTCATTGGTTCTTGCAGAAACTCAAAGGTGTTTGTGCGACACGAAAACAAAACTCATTGGTTCATGTAGAAACTCAAAGGTGTTTGTTTGAAACGCGAGAACAAGCCTCATTGGTTCTTGCAGAAGCTCAAAGGTGTTTGTATGAAACAAGAACAAAACTCATTGGTTCTTCTAGGGATAGCTCTAGATTAGGGACAAGATGTAACAATTCTTGGGGGGGAAACATCAGTAGTGTAACCATGTTTTACTTTTTTATGATAAAAATGAACTGAAGCAGATATGAAGAATATTTGAAAACTTGCAACCAACGGGCAGATACATGGGGAAGGGGGAAAAAAACCAAACAGGAAATGATATAGAGAGGACCCCAGCAGACCCTCATGACTGTGTCAAGATCAATAAGTCTCCTAAAATAGATCATAGAACATTTAGCTATTAAGAAAGTAAATCGGGTCAATTTTGAAGTCAGCATTAGTAACTGGGATCATCCTTTACCACAATACTACAGAAAATTGTACGATCAGACCAGGGTTAAGTGTTAACAGAGCAAGAAGCTGCATTGAACAGTGCAAACAAATTCTCCCAGAGAACATTGCGTATGTTGACTGGAAGCCAAAAGATGATGAGTAGGGTGGAAAAACATCCAAATGTCCCTCTTAAACACACACACACACACACACCACCTTTGGATCTGGCATCCGCCGGCAACACGTAGGAGCTGATGACTGATGACTTCAGAAATGGAGAAAGATGTGTCTCAAAGTGCTGACGACGGCTAAAAGCCCCAATCCAGGGGCATGTGATCCCGCTATTCAAACGCAGGAGCAGGAAAGCTCAGAGCAAGAGGAGGTGGTCCCCAGGGGACGTAGTGATATCCTGCACATACACACCACAGCAACGTCACCACCGCTGCAGATTTACAGAGGCACGCGATCACTGCAGCTACACCAAAACTAAATCGCTAACATCAATTTGCGCAACTGTTGGAGCACTTGTTGTACTCCGCCAAAGTATTAAGAAACTACAACGCACCACTGCCTCAAGGTGCTCAGCATTGCAGACCCAAACCTGGTTAAACTTCAATGCAAGTTACTTGCATATGCACAAAAATAACAAGAACCGCAATCGATGAGCATAAGCATTACTTACAGCCGTTAGATCACCTCAGAAGAACCAGAAACACACACGTAGCTTTCTTCAGTCATATGTGTTCTCCAAAACCAGGGTCCCGCAGACCCGTGCGCATGCCGGCAAAGCTCCAGCCCTCATACTGATCCTGCCTGATCACACCGAGATCCCCGATTCAATCGGCACGAGGCGGGGGAGGGAGGAAGATAGTGCAGAGAGAGGGGGAAGGGAGGGAGAGAGAGAGAGAGAGAGGTACAAACAAAAAGAGAGTCCCAACCCTGGTATCAAGCAGTGGCCAGTAACTGTTCAATCACTTCGGGAAAGAGAGGAGTCGCATCCACAGACCGCATTGATTTGCTTAGGCGCTTTTAAAAAGTACTCCGAGCACTTCCAGTAAAGTTGCATCACTCCATCCGAATCGCCTTTAATTCTCGCCGAGCTCTTGCTTTACTTCACACCCAAACGTGCGCCGTGCGAGTAAATCCCCGTGGCTTGGCAACATTGAAGGGAGTAAGTGTGTGTACTGAACTGCAGCAGTGCTTCACTGTAGAACTGCTCTGCTCAGTAGGAGCACAGATCCATCTGCAGTAGAAAGTGCTGTATCGGTCTTAACCCTTTCAGTGCCACTGGGGGGGACAACGCTCCAAAATCCCTCTAGTACTCCACCGGCTATGAAGCCTGCAGGTAAATGCCACGTACAGAAATGCAACGCTGGAAGTCTTCATTGTACAAACGGTTCCTCTCACTGCCAATGCGTAGATGTAGATAAGAAATATTCATGAATTTGCACAATCATAACCCAAGTTAAAGTGCGCATCTCTTGCCGGTTGTCATTATTTCAGTCAAAATACCAGAATTGAATGGAGAAAATTCTGACATTTCATTCCACACTTGTACTTACTTTCTTCCACACAACATAAAATATGATATTTTAGTGCATTTTTGTGACAGAATTACAGTGCCACATACTGGCCTGGCTCGTGTGTACACAAATATTTCTTGAAACGAGGGAAAAAAGATTGGATAGGGAAAGCTCTGGCTTCGTGCGGACGGGGCCTTACTGTAAATCAAATGTACTGTACTTAACATTTTTTTATTTGAAATAAAATATAGATTTTGCAAAATAAATATAATTTTTTTTTTATAAAATCAAGGCCATATGTCTAACCAAGTTGTGTTCCAAATTCGAAGTTGATATCACAAAAACTGAAGTTCCAAATTAGCTTTTGTTTATGCGCTGTACCAAAAACAGCCAAAAACGGGTCCAAATATCACTTCTATCACAAAATAGTTGAGATTTAGAACTGTCCGATGATATACGTTTTGTCAAGATTAGAAAAGGTTTTGATTATAAAGAAGTTCAAATTAATTTTGTAATATGAAACCTGACACCGCCCACTAGGGGAGGAGACCGCTAAAAGAATTTAAAGTACGGTTTCCATGGTAAAACAACATCTAATTTCAAAATGGTTTCCACAGGATGAATTTTGAGTTTGTAAGCTTTCGAATGATACCTAATTTATGATGATTACTAAAATGTGTGATACGAAAAAAGGCAATAATAAAAAAAAGAACAGGTTAAGGGGTTCATTTGTATGGAAATTTCTTGTATGAAAATATATTCTTTTGTTTCAGAGACAAGTTTAGAATGACATGAGTTTTAATCTTTGGGTGAAATGTATTTTGTTTTTGCAAAATGTATTACTGTAGATTATTTGTATATTATGTGTATTATTGTAATGATTATAACTGGTTAACAAACGTTCCAACAATGCAGATTCATTTACTGCAACCGGAAGGTTATGAAGTACTTCCAGATCTTTTTGACCACATTTCAATAACACAATTTGGATGGTAATTAGTAATTTGGCTGTCCAATCAAAACAATGGAATTTCACTGTGGGCAAAGCTACCTAGTGTGACAACCACAGACATAGACACAAAAACAAAACACGTTTTTATAGATTTATAAGGAAAAGAGTGTCAATCTGGTGCCTATTTCACAAATTGAAGTATTTTCAAACCCCATTGACTTTCACATTAGGCATGCTCATTTTGGTTAATTTTCCAGACTGACAACCGCCGCTCATTATCCGAATATTAACCGTTAACTGATAAGATTACAATATTGAATTGGCATTAAATAAAAATACAATTGACGAGTGTCTGTGACCCGTAAAAAAGCAAAATTCCATGCACCTGCAGCGTTTCTGACAACAGAGACAAACACAATAAAATAATATAATTAAAAAGCATAAAATAAATAGGCCACTTAAATAACTGAATTAAGATGACAAAACGAAAATACACCGAATCAGTTTGAAGCTTAGTCTAACGGAAAAAAACTATTCCGGTTCTTGAAAGTTTTTTTTCATCAAATAAAAATAGCAGGCCTACCTTAATCCACACCTTAGATGTTTTTTTAGTTTTTTTTTAAGTAACATGTCTACATGATGTTGGTTTAGTCTGGAGCGCAGCCTGTTGACAGTTAGACCCGTGGCAGAAAACCGTGGCTATTAAACCGTTTAACTGATAGTATTAATCAGTCAAAATTCTTACTTTCGGTTAACGGTTAAACTATCAATAGGAGCATCCCTATTTCACATATGACTTATTTTATTTTATTTTTAACTATCCCCTTAAGTTCGGCATCAGTACAAAAACTGTTTTATATAAATGTAAGTCAAGTTAAAACCATAAGACTCAAACCAGTAATACTTAAATATGACTTGATAAGTTATTTTTTGAAGTAAATAATGATCAGTCGAATGCCTTAGTGGCACCTAAGCTTCCTCCATATAACTGGAAACCCACTGTGTTAATGCCACTCCATACTCCCTAAAAATGTTAGAAATGCAGTCTGCATGTGTAGCTCCTTCGACAGGCTGTCAGGCTGGAATGCACGAGACCGAAGTAACGGCAGATTCCACGCACGTTTTCCTTTCCTCACTCCTTAGCACAGCTAAAACATGGGATTACTTAGCTATCAATAGAGGCGGCAGAAAAATAGCACGCTGACCAGAGTTCATATATAAACTCGTCCAGACCTGTCAATGCTACATACTAAACATGTTTTCTGCTCTTTAAATTCAGTACGAGGTGTTGATAGAGGTGACCAGTTAATAAACAGGTCTTCCCGCTGAATAAGTGCCATTTGAAGGCCAACCAACTAGTTCTCGTAGGAAACAGGCTGTGTCAGCATTTAACTCGCCAAAACATAAGCATTGTTATGTCCAAAAGGTTTATGATAGTTATTAAAAATATTTGCATATATTTGATTACATTTTCATTCGATTTCACAGTGATGTTTGATCCATACTGAGGTCAGGGAATAAATCCCATCATCCTCGGTTCATCAACAGGACTAGTCAGCCTGGCGAACACAAGCAGAGTTTTGTAAGCTATCTCCATACTGCCAGCTCACTGCATCTCGTTTCCAAAGCCATTCTGCAGCATTGTGACAAATATGTCTACACTAGAGCAATGAATATTAGATATCCTGAAAAATGACTACACTACCAAATTACACTGTTCTGAGGAGATGCTATTAAATAACTGCAGATAGCTGGGCATAAAAATCCAAATTGCTAATCTGTCTGACGTTGTTCGGTTAAGTTTTGTGGCCGAAATGCAGTAATTTCAATAGGGATCCACGCGATTGGGAATTTAGCTGCAGGGAAATATTTTCAGATTTCGATTAAAAGTTGATCGTGTGGATTCGCCACATTGACGCTGTTTGGTTTGAAAGTGACCAGTGTTGGGGAAAGTTACTTTAAAAAAAATTACGAATTACAATATTTTGTTACTCCCTAAAAAAAATAATTGTGATAAGTTACTTTACTAAGTAACTAAGTTACTTTTTATGGAAAGTAAATTGTTCTGTTCTGGGCTTGCTTGCTTGTGTTTTCAATAACGAAAAGTTATATTTTTTAGCAAATGTAAAGGCCCTTTCACACCAAAAGTGTGATGAATAAGCCTCAAGCTGAAGGAAATATGAATTTCCCCAGGTGACATGAATAGCTCTATTTGGAAAGAATTAATCATTCTGGAACGATTGGGGTGATTTTGTAGGGGAGTTAATCTGCAAAGAAAATAATGAACAAATTACAAAGCATAGATAAATACAATAGAAGAAATATACAAAGGAAATAAACAGTGCTTTGTGTTTTTTAGGTAAGCCTAAGAGTATTCACAAACTGAAATTGAATAATCAAATGTAAAATAACACTGCATAGTCTTCACTGTATCAATTAAATACAAGTAATCTTTGTTAAAACTAAAGAAAAGTGTATTTTGTTGTTTGATTAACATTAATGACACAGAGAGCGTCTGGTTTATTAGGCTGCTGTCACTTTAAGACCGAATGCATGGATCCAATATAAAGATACGCATCTGTTTTCTTTCTCAATTGTTTACATTCATGTGAGCCACAAGCGAATGTTGACAAAGACAATTTTTGCATGTACGTGTCCGTTTAAGGACAAACAGACAAGAAAGAAAATGTAATTCGGTGTTCGCATGATCAGCGCACAAGTTTCAAGTTTCGGAAGTGACAACTAAATATAAATGCTGGATTCACTCTGCATGAAACAGAATACAGGTTTTGCCTCTGTAGAGGACATTATATTTTAGTGAATTTCTGAATTTGGATATTCTTATGATATATGAGATTCTTATGAAAATATTCCTTTTTATTACTCCCATTATTACACGTCGTTTTACATTACATATTGTCCCAAAAGCACATTACTATGCAAATTAGATAGTGTATAGACGCATTGCATAGAATGGGAATGGTATTTATGGCCATGTTTATCATTAATACTTGGTCAGTTTATTGATTTGTTTGGTTAACTTTGGATAAATTCATTTTAATACCGTGCAGTGTTGTGCACAAAATTAAGATTCGAGAGATGGTTCAAATCAGTGTTCAATAAATGATAAGTTTAGAAATGTTGTGCATCCACTTATTATTAGTGTGGCATTTAGCATGCAAATGAAGGGGAAAACTTCAAGATATCAGCCCTAAAAATCGGCCATCGGCTGACCCTGACCTCTAAACATCGGCAAAAGAAAAACCCATATGTTTTCCGAGCTTGACAAATTGCTTCCCGTCGACAAACCGTAATGTTGGATATTTCAAAGTAAATCTGCTGACAAAGCTTTCCAGTGCCATTAACATCGGCTCTGTTTGAACAAGAGAGGAAATTCTGACAATCTGGAAACTGATGCCATGTTTAAGGTTCCGTTAGTATGAACTGATCCCATGTAAGACCACATCTTCTGCATCCATTGAAGGACTTCTTTGGGGGCGAAAAAAAGAAGAAAAAAACGTGATAGCAGTGAAGCGACTGTATCGAAAAGGCTATAAATAGCTCAAGGCTGCTGACTCTACAGTATTATAAAGAGCCCATAGGTAATGATTAGGGCTCAGATTTCAGCGGGAGCGAGGGGACACATATGGATGGATGGATGCTGTAGTTCATTTCCATTCAATGACCTCCGCCAGTGACATTCACATAGGTTAGAGAAAACGTGCATGTGTGTGGATTTCGATATTCTATACGAATGTAAAAATATATACTCAACGTAATATTCAAATTATTCAAACCAAGCCCAGAAATGACTATGCTGTGAAAAGCATGCAATAGAAAGGAACTAAATGACGGTGAAGGATGTTGTAGCTTCGATTTCTCAAGGACATTATTTAAAAGCTACATCCAACATGGAAAGACATTCATGTGTTTGGAACAAAAAGAGGGCGAGTAAATGACAGAATTGACTCCCTTTAAGACTGATGCACCTGAAGTGTGACGGATCTCATGTAGGGGTAGGGGACGTTATTTTAGGTTCTCAGCTGGTACCAGAGGGGAGGATGGGGAATCTTTGATGATGGCCAGACCACCGGCAACGTCACACTTGTGCCTGAAGGATCACGTCAGGGATCACTCACTTCCTGCCATTCCACTGTGACACGGCTAACTTTAGATCACTCGCTTAATGGAATCACATACTTTGACTCACAGGTGACAAAGACTGCAGATATTCACACATTCACAAACTGTTAAACAACAAAGATGCCGCAGGCTACAAATTACACAACCACAAACCAATGAGATTTATGACGTTTATAGTCATTGCCCAATATTATACATTTATATTATGAGGGTTAATATTTTCCAGATAAGCAGTATCGAACAGTATGTTATTCTAAGGATGCATCAATATTGAAATATTAGTCAATACCAATACCAAATTTATAATAGATAGCAACTGATAAAAGGACAATTGAACTAACTTGTTAAATAAATGCAAAAAAATTAGGGCTGTCAAAAGATTAATCGCGATTAATCGCATCCAAAATAAAAGTTTGTGTTTACATAATATATGTGTGTGTGTACTCTTTTAATTATTATTTATATATAAATACACACACAAGCATGTATATATTTAAGAAAAAAATATTATTTTTATATATAAAACATTTATATTTAAATATATTATAGATTATATAAATGTATATACAGTATATACATGCAAATATTTCTTAAATATATACATGAATGTGTGTGTATTTATATATAAATAATAATTAACAGAGTACACACACATATATTATGTAAACACAAACTTTTATTTTGGATGCGATTAATCGCGATTAATCTTTTGACAGCCCTGAAAAAAATACAAAAAAATTAATAATTAAATGGTTTGTGTAACAAGTGAATTTAAGATAGGCAGAAACAAATGAATTAAACAATTAAATTACAAACAGATTAACTTTAAGTGAGTGAAAAAATCTGGAAAATAAGCATGGACATTTAAACAGACTTGGCAATAAATGTAAAAAATCTTGGTTAAACTTACAATGTTTAGGCCTGATTTGTTAACATTATTAGGCATAATGAACTATCAATGAACAATTGTTTTGCAGAATTTATTAATTATCTGCCAAAACTAATACACATGAACAAATAAATGCATAAAATGAACACACAGCCAATATTGGTATCCCCTTGTTAAGTAAGGAACGCCGTTTCTGGGTCCAAGCCTCAACTCGTTTCACTTGAGAATGCCATCGACGGCCGTTTATGAGCGCTATTTATTCATATTAAACATCAAATATTTAAAATACTTACAGTCTACAACAGTCTCTGTGCTCACAGTGTCGCAGACATCAATATTTTAAAGATTTATAAAAGATGAATCACTGTCTGGCCATCTGGAATTTTGGTATGGAGATAAAGGTTATGATAATATATTTTTTTGTAGTATTACACCACATTGTGTGTATATTAGCACCGTTTGTTGTTTTTCTTGTGGTGTGAGATAGAGCGCTTGGACCCGCTGCCACGTGACATCAGACTTAACAACCGGATGGTAACGATATATTGTCCTTTCCTACTACATTCAACTCTCTTTTGGTTTCAAAAGATACTCAGTACTGGTAAATAACTCGATATTAGAAATGAAATGAAATAACAAAAAAGATATTTAGAGGCCCTCCCCCCAATGCAACATTATTCCATTCAGTTCTCTTTCTATACCAGACACTAAAACTATATTGAATCTACTGATCATACAAAAATGTTGTAATTATTAACTCTTTCCCCGCCATTGACAGAATTTTCCAGCTTTCGTGTTTGCCTCGTTATCCGGTAGGGGGCGCTATTATACATACATTATATACTAGGGGCGTAACGATACACCTATGACACAGTTCGGTTCATGTCACGATTTTGAAGCCACGGTTCGGTTCTGTTTGCTGTGGAGGTTCATGGCAGGGCACCAGCAATAATATCAATAACTTTATCTTTATTAACTTTATACATTGGCTTCACGTTTCCTTTAGAGCAGTTGGCATACCGGAGTAAACTAAAATGAAGTAAATGTCTGCACTGTAGACTAGTTATAAATAATCTAGTCAATTTAGCCTTTACCATAATGTTTAAAAAAAAAAAACACGCACATTTATTTTAAAAAAATTGACACACACAAGTAAATGTCCCACTTTAGCCTACTTAAACACATAAATTGTATGAATATGACTAATACTAATGAATAAATAGGCCTATAAGTTAAAGCTATTAAATAGCAGTTTTTGTTACTAATATAAAGTAGCCACCACACTCATTTAAAAAATAAAATAAAATAAAATAAAACAAAACAACAAAGTGAAAATAAAGTGGCATTTTGTGGTTATGGAAACAACAGTTACCATGGCGAGTACACAATACATCATGAGCTGTTAATGGAACATGAAAACTGCTCCTGATGAACAGAATGAACATCACACCTGCATGCAAATCCTTCCCAGCTCACACACGACAAACCAGTTGCGTGGATTTTTTGGTCCTTTACTTTTATTTCATGACTTACAAATTGGCATCGTAACGTTGTATGCTCATAAGCTGCGTCCGAAATCAAATACTTCTCTACTATATAGTATGCGAAAAACTGTATGCCAACAGAGTAGTATGTCCGAATTCATAGTATTCGAAAAACAGAGGCGAAAAGTACCCGGATGACCTACTACTTCCGGCGAGATTCTGAAGTGCGCATACGATGGACACTTTACTATCCCATGAGGCCACGGGAGACAATTTATGAATGGAGGTGAAGGGACGCAACTGACGCTGGTAGGTCACGTGATCATGACAACATGGCGGATGTAGTACGTCCGGATTACATTCATTCATTCATACTAAGGCTGCACAATATATCGAAATTATCGAAATATCGCAAATGTACATATCGCAAGGGCACGCAATATCTGAATGATTTTAATAGGCTACTATGTTTTAGGTCAACGCATATAGCAGAGAATAGACTGGGCACACGACTGTTACTTATGTGACTTGCTTGACGTTAAAAAGAGTTATTAAACACAATCACTCGCGAAAAACAACTCCTTGCAGTCTCGCGCTGTCTGCTGTCTGAAACACACACCGAACATGCGCACAAGCCGTTATTTTTTCGTGTCTTGTTACACACTGGAACTGTCAATGCTTTCTTTTTACAGAAAGAATGTGAAACACATAAATGGTACCATTCTCACTTTTTAAATATTTTTAAAAAATATTATTTAAATAGATTTTACACACTTAAAGCAATATCGTATCACATATCGCATTATTTAACAAGGATATCGCATTTTTCTTCAATATCGTACAGCCCTAATTCATACTATATAGAAAGTACTTTTATAACGGTCGCGAAGTTCGTTCAAATTCAAATGTAGTACCTACTCACATAGTACGCGATTTCAGACGCAGCCATAGTTTCTCTTGCGCTGTATATCCGGCACACACGCGTGTAACTAAAGGGTGTGCGCTACGAGTGCAGTATAACAGCTAACAGGACAGGAAAGCGGTTTTCTGAGTTGAGAGATTTTTTTATTTCGTAACAAACTACGAAAATGACGATGTTGCTGGGACTCCAAGGTAGCATCTTGCCTACCTGGCTAAATGGGGAAACTGTCTTTCTTTGTCCTTCCACCATGAACTTGAGTGTGGTGTATCGCATTTTTTCAGTTGGGTTTGAATTAGTGTTAGACCGATATATATCGGGCCGATATTTGCGGCATCGGCAGATACAAGGTTGCTGCGTTCGCCGATATTTTTTTCAAGAGATTAAGTTAAGTGCACCTAAGCATTAAATGACTAGGTTGTAAATAGTTTTAAAAGTATAAAAGTTTTAAGTATAGTACAGTCAGTGTGCACTTTATTATGATGCTTGCTTGTTGATACGGTGTGCAATAGTGTAATTATTTTATTTATGCTTAAATATTTATTTTCAGAATTTAGTTTCACCACTGAACTCTTTTTTTTCTTGTTCTACCTCACCTGTTTTTACTATTTGTTAAATTGTTTTTTTTAGTTCAATAAATGTTCCTTTTTAAATTTTAAATTGTCATCATCATGATCATTGTGTCATTTTTATGATGTAAATTGAGGGAGCAAAAGGAGTATCGGCTCCAAATATCGGCTCAAAAATCGGCAGCCCATATCGGTCATCGGCTAAGGCTGATGAAAAAAAATCGGTATCGGCACTAAAAAATCCATATCGGTCAATCCTAGTTTGAATATTGTTTATATACTAGAAAGCATATAGTAATCTTTGAAAATTTGTTCAAAATGCTGCTTTTTTTTAATGAAACATACCTACATTCAAGTATTTAAAAAAAAAAAAAACATGAAGCTAGAATAAAACGGTTTAAAAGCAGAGGGTCTGTTCTTTCTTTTCATACAACAATATATTCTGGGGGACATTTTTGTGAAAATGCTAAAAAATGTTGGCACTGGCTGAAAACTTACACACAAAAAAATAGGGGAAAGAGTTAATATTAGATCCGTAATAAAGTGAAAATAGTCATAAAGTAAAAAGATACACCAGAGCAACCCTGAAAGAATCCCTTAAAATTCAACAACGGACACTCAGAAGGAAACAAACCCTTTCAGCGTATCAATAATCAGAGCTATCAGATGAGACAGTGACTCTAAATCCAGCCTACCGCAACAGACTCCACTCACACCGGAGTGCATGCTGGGAGTTATCAGAGACCTCCGCGGAGCCCAGAGAGGGCCGGGAATGCTCTGATAACAGTTGTGACTCGACCCCCTCCAACAAACACACACCATCTCCCATGGTGAACAAAAGCAGGAGGGTCGGCTCCAGTGAGATATGGATATCAGGCTCTCATTTCACGTAATCAATTCAGAAGATGAACAAGGACACACGACTGATCACAGACGAACTCGTGCAAACAGCCTCTAATGAAAGCACACAATTACAAATACGTCATACGCGCACATCTGTTGGACAGTTTACAGCTGAAATGCTATTTTAATGAATCCCGAAGAGTAAAAAAATGGCCTCATTTAGGGAAGCAGAATAATTGTGCGCTTCTACTCGAGTCGTATAAATAGGCGCGTCTCGGGACGCTGCATCTAAAAATTGACAGAGGCTAAATTAAAGTGGCCAAATGAAAACGAGCCCGTTCATGCATCTGTAAGCAGCCAAGTCCATATTCAGCCACTGACCATACGCTTTCCAGAGACCAATAAGTGTCCGAATGCTTTCCGTCAACTCCCCCCGGTCGTAACAACGCATAAGGGTTGATTTGCACCAACATTAAAAATCTGGTTCAATACTGATAATCAGTTAATTATGTTAATGTAGTGGATGAAAACCTACAGCTGACATTACATTTCTGTACTAATGTGTCAAATTAAAACATTTTAAAAGCTACAAGTCAATTGGTGCATCACATCATTATAATGTACAGCATGAAAAAAATCAATATTCATTTTGAGATTACATTCAACACCTTATTAAATAATTGTTTTTAAATATTAACTTTAAGTGAGTGAAAAAAAAGGGAAAATGAGCATGAACGTTTATCTATAGACAAGGCAATCATTTAAAAGAAATCTTGGTAAATGTGAATTATGCATCAAAAACTAAGAATGAACAAAAATTTTTTTGCATTATTTATTAATCTAGGTTAATGTTGATTTATACTATAGTCATTAATTAATTTTGTACACGTTCATTTAAATTTGTGTTCATTTGAACCAAAAGTTTGGGATCGGGAAGTTTCTCTTTTGGTCTTCAAGACCAAATTTATTTGCATTTATTTGATCAAAAATACAGTAATATTGTGAAATAATATTATAATTTAAAATAATTGTTTTCTATTTGAATATATTGTAAAATATAATTTATTCCTGTGATTAAAGCTGAATTTTTTTCAGCGTCTTCAGAAATCCTTCAGAAATCATTTTTAAATTTGCTGCTCAAGAAACATTTATTAATATGATCAATGTTTAAAACAGTTGTGCTGCTAATTTTTTTTTTGTGTGGAAACCATAATACATTTTTTAAAGATTCTTGGATGAAAAGAACAGCATTTATTTGAAATAGAAATCTTTTGTAACATTATAAATGTCTTTACTGCCGCATTTAATCCATTTAATGCATCCTTGCTCAATAAAAGTATGAATTTCTTTCAAAAAAAATCTAAATGACCCTAAACTTTTGAATAGTGGTGTATATTTAGAAATGAAAGTAACATTTGTCTAGATAAATAAATGCAGTTACATAATATTTTTTCATGAAATATTTAATGTCAGTCATTTTGAATTAACTAAATGTAGTGTATTGAACCTTACTGTGATGTGTTCTCTAAACATCTCTTAACCCTCAGAGCCCGACGGCATCGCCCACGACGTCACACGGCACCTCCGATAAATATCTATATTATTTCATGAAACTTTTATCGATTTTCTTACCATTTTTTTCCAGCAGAAAGCTAACGAGCTAGCCATCACGGGGGTGTCTTTGGTGTCTTTGTAGCCTTTACAGAAGGTTTTCTATCCAGCCTGGAACATGTGCATCTTTTTGGAGTTGTTCAGCAATAAATCAAAACGCTTACATCCAAGATATATCCACTTGATGTCCATAATTTATAAATTTTCCGTCATTTTTGCCGCTAGCGCGATGCTAGCTGCCATTTTGGATGAGGGTTTGACCAATGACAGGCTGATCCGTCATCCACGTTGGTGTGCGTCATTACGCACGAACCACAGCTCTGTTATTGTTGATAGAGAGACGCACGGCTAGTGTTGAGGATAGAGAGAGAGAGAGACGCGCTGCAGTTTTTAGTAGTTTTGTGGAGAAAGTTTGAGGAAAAAGTTTGAGGAGAAAGTTTGAGGAGAAGTTCCTGATAGGAACTGTTTTGAGGCTTGGCACCAGTAAATATCCAAAATCCAAAGAGGCCAAGAGCGCCTGGACTTTTTTTGGAAAAATGTAAATAGTTTTGGTTCTGTATAAGTTATCATGTTTATTCCTGAGTTCCAGGACTCCAAAGACTTGAACAAACTGTTTTCCAGAGGAAATATGCTTAGCTTTTATTTATTTGTGTGTGTTTTCAATAAATATTTGAGTGATTCAATTTCCGTTTTATGTTTTCATTTGTCTTTAAGGTCCCATAACTTATTTTACATTCAGGTGACATCAATGCAACACAAATATACTGACAGTGCAACTTGTCTTGAAAAAAAAGAGGTGTGTCAATTGTCTGTGCACAACAGGGTTGATGTTTTACAAACTTTTTTAGTAAATAACACCAGGCGGAAAATTAATTGTAAAAATACCCTTAGGTCTTAAAGGGTTAAAAACATGCAGTTTTGCATATCCACATACGGATTTGATGCTCTTTATGAAAGCTTCAAGAGATTATTGGAAGAAAATGATCTGATAAACACCAAATAACGATTAAACATTTAACCAACAAGTTTAGTGAATGTTCAAAGAAATCCAAAAAAGGGTAACACTTTAGTTTAGGGTCCAATTCTCGCTATCAACTAGTTGCTTATTAGCATGAATATTACTGTTTATTAGTACTTATGAAGCACATATTAATGCCTTATTCTGCATGACCATATTATACATCGCTACATCCGCAATACCTAAACTTAACAACCTTACTAACTATTAATAACCAGTAATTAGGAGTTTATTGAGGCAAAAGTCACAGTTAATGAATTGGACCCTCAACTAAAGTGTGACCCTAAAAAGAAACCCGATGGCCTCGGCCCGTATCACTACATCCATCCACACAACTTGTTTTGCCGAAACCAGTTTGACAGCTCACTAGGAACGAAACGATGGCTACGATCAGGTATGTCAGGTATCCTTGCACTCTCACCGTGTCTGTGTGTGTTTCACTGTTTGCATTACAGCATCTGGCTCATGTCCAGGTGATACCGGGGTGAGAAATACTACACCAGACAGCAGGAAACCAAGGCCTCGTTAACCCTGGTGTCACGGCTGACCTTTGAACCCTCATCCCGCCACTAAAAAGGAGAGGATGCCACAGTTATACAAACATACAAATTACTACGGAACACACCCTTATGTAATCCGACTACACTAAATGTTGCGCTTGGGCAAAATGACATGCGTCAACTTTCCCTTTGTTACGCAAGTTCGTTTCAGAATGAGAGTGAAACAACAGGCCGTTTCTGACTGCCGCCTCTCAAGATGCAGGATGAATTTTAAATCCAACGCTTTGATGTCTGGGACCGTTTTTGCTTCAGGACTCTATACTTATGTTATTATTTTTCTTCTTAGGAACACTTGTGCCCCCAAGTTAAAATGTATAAAGTTGCAAAGCTGATAAGTAGGCAAAAGTGAATTAAGAATTACTTCAGAAATACTAATAAGACAAAAAAAATCCTCTTTTTAGTATCGTATCTTTTGAATCCATTCACCAAAAATAATTTGTTCAGATTCATTCACAGACAAGAAGTCTAAGTTGTTCAGTTAGTTCGCAAAGGAGATGCTTTGATAGCTCAAGTTCATTCATGAGTTACCTAATTCGTTCATTTTGTCTACGAACGTCTTGCTTTGTATTGTATTGATTGATTGATTCAGTTCAGTTCATTCACAAACAAAATGCTTAGTTCATTCGGTTGTTTCACAAATGAGATGATTTGTTCGTTTAATTTGTTCACAAACAAGATTTCCCAGTTCATTCAAGAATGAGACGCCTCATTCATTCACAAACAAGACATTGTTCGCTCAAGTTCACTTACAAACAAGCTGATTCAATTGATCAGTTCATTCATAAACAAGAACCAATTAATTACCAAGAAAATTATTAGTTGATTCAGTTGCTTCACATATGAGAGGCTTTGTTTAATCGAGTCGTTCACAAACTATATGATTCATTTGATCACAAACAAATCGTCCCAGTTCAAAGAATGAGATGCTTTATTTGATAAGTTTGTCCATGAACAAGATGATTTGTTCGTTCATGAATGAGTTGTGTCTCAGTCTGTTCAATTGTTTCATGAACAAGATGCTTTGCTCACTCATTTTGTCCAAGAACGAGACGCTTCTTTTAGTTCATTTCAGAATAAAATGTATCGAATCGGTTCGTTTACAAAGAAAATGCTTAGTTAATTCGGTTGATTCACAATTGAGATGCTTTTTTAATTGGTTTACAAAAGACCTAATTTCATTGAAGAATGAGATGCCTCAAACGTTTAGTTTGTTCACAAACAAGCTGCTACATTTGTCCAGTTTGTCCAAGAAATGTGATACTTTGTTTGTTCACGTCATTCGTGAACAAGATGTATTGATTCATTCAGTTTGTTCACAAACAAAGTGCTTAGTCCATTCAGTTGTTTAACAACGGAGATGATTAGTTTGTTTAATTTGTTCACAAGCAAGATGTCATTAAAGATTGAGACGTCTCATTCGTTTAGTTCATTCACAAACAAAACATTGTTCAGTTTGTCCAAGAACAAATTGCTTTGTTTGTTCAGTTCATTCATAAACAAGATGAACCAATTCATTTAGTTTGTTCACCAACAAAATTATTAGTTGCTTCACATATGAGAGGCTTCGTTCAATCGAGTCGTTCACAAACTATGATTCATTTGTTCACAAACCAGACATCCCAGTTCATTCAAGAATGAGATGCTCTATTTGACCAGTATGTCCATGAACAAGATGCTTTGTTTGTTCAGTTCATTCATAAACAAGATGAACCAATTAATTTAGTTTGTTCACCAACAAAATGATTAGTTGATTCCGTTGTTTTACATATGAGGCTTGTTCAATAGAGTCGTTCACAAACTATATGATTCATTTGTTCACAAAGACGACGTCCCAGTTCATTGAAGGACGAGATGCTTAATTTCTCCATGAACAAGATGATTTGTTCATTCATGAACAATATGCCAGTTTTGAAAAAACATGTTTTGTTCACTGTTTGTGGAAGAAGAAGAAAAACACGCTAGTTCATTCACAAACAAAATGCTTCGTTCATTCAATTGCTTTGTTCAATCCAAGATGTTTTTGTTCACAAACAGGTTCAAAAAGCAGGTTCATTGGGTTTGTTCAGGAATGAGAATAAAACTTGAACTTCACAGTCCCACACTGACAGAGTTTCATTGAATCTAGATGACTGGATCTAGATAAAAGGCTTCAGCACAGCTTCCGGCCAAACAGCTCAAGGCTGAAAGATCAGACGACTGACACTGCAGCCAGAATCATCAACCACGGGCGCGAAAATGACACGATTTACCCCCACTACCGTTCACATGCTTTCAAAAGCACACTGCACAGCTTCCTTCACGTTTAACGCTAAACAAAACGGAGTGATTTCGATAGTTTCGGGTACATCAGAGACTGTGAAGCGATGCGAGTGCTGCACGCAGTCACGCATGAGCTGCTTCTTTCAAATACACTCAGTCGCAAAATAAACTCAGTTTAGCAAAATCAGTTGAAGTCTTCACGTTCTGACAGCGCTATTTTTAAATGTGGTGTCTCAGCACATCTATTTCTGGCTGGAGTGAAAATGTAATGATATTGTGCTCGAGAGATAGTACAGCTTTTTATTCTGTACGCTTTTAAAAAGCGCTCGGCAAAATCCACCGTCATGTACAGCAGAGGATGCACCGATTTCTCAGTCTTCTGAAACAGTGAACAACATTTTTTGGGGGGTGAAATCTAATGGTTAAGAATGTGACAACAGACTGCGATCAGTTCTGACCGTTTATTTGACCTTTAAGAAAATGATGAAAGGATGCAAGCATATACCCTAAGAAGTCTACATCTAAAACTTGGTATCTGCTTCTCTGAGTGATAGTTACTCCTAAAGAAAATTGTTTTAAGTATCAAAAACCGTATTATATTTTTAAAGGGATAGTTCACCCAAAAATGAAAATTAGCCCATAATTTACTCACCCTCAAGTCATCCTAGGTGTATATGACATTCTTCTTTCAGACGAATAAAATCTGAGTTATATTACAAAAGTCCAGGCTAATCCAAGCATTAGAATTTGATTAATAGTTGCTCTGTTTTTGAAGTCCATAAAAAGTGCATCTGTCCGTCGAAAGTTTAGTTGATAACGTCTTAAATATGAATATTTTTCTTACACAAACGAAGGCCTTTATTAACACCCCGGAGCCGCGAGGACGTGGAGCACGTTATTTGACGGACAGATGCACTTTTTATGGACTTCAAAAACAGAGCAACTATTAATCAAATTCTAATGCTTGGATTAGCCTGGAATTGTTTAATATAACTCAGATTTTATTCGTCTGAAAGAAGAATGTCATATACACCTAGGATGACTTGAGGGTGAGTAAATCATGGGCTAATTTTCATTTTTGGGTGAACTATCCCTTTAATATAAAAATATTTTACAAAATGCTCATTTCTTTCCTAAATTGATCAGAAATCATGAGATTAATCCCACACCATAGGAGTGGATCATTTCAGACAAAGGGTCAGAATGAAGGTTGAAAATAATCGTTTTTCTGCATATATATTCAGGGGATTTTTCCTCAAAAAAACTTTAATTAAAGGTGCACTATGTAACTTTTCCGTCCGCTAGAGTTCGCCTATTCAAAACAAAGGCGTAGTTTGATGATGTCAAGTCTGAGCGCAGAATCTTGGGACATGTGGTCTTCACCTCACAGCCGGTGGAAAAGAATCGGGATAGGACTCGGGCAGAAATCATGTTCATGGATGTGATTATTAACATTACTGTAGTATGAAGCAGAAGCAGGACCGAATGTTGTGGAGCGGAGCAAAGCCGCAGGAGCGATTGTTAATAAGATGAACGCAACACACGCCTCGCGAGCAGCGGGACTTTTATTATGACAGTCGCCGGAGCCACTTCCGCATTTCCGGTCATGAGTATGAGGTAACGAAGCTCTGATTATCATATTAGATACATCTGAGTGAGTTGAAAATTATGGTATGGCGTTACTCTGTGTGTTCGCTCAGCAGCTGCTATAACACTTGTTCACACTGCAGTGAGAGTAAAGCGTTTCTGCAAAATAAAACCGGAAACCGAGGGGAACGCAGATATGACGCCATCGACAGGCGACTCCCTCACACGTCCCGGTTCCTCGGTTAAAATAGCAATTTCTCACGATTTACAAATAGTTGGAAACATTTGGGATATTGTAAGTACTCAACTGAACAAAATATATAACACTGGCCTTGTGGTTTTTGGATATTTTACTGAAAAAATGTTACATAGTTCACCTTTAACATTATAAGTGAACCTCAAGGAACATATTAAAATAATAAAAACTCCATGTCATCACACCTTTAAAATTAACACGATGCTCTGCATAACAAAAGCTGAAGTTTTTTTTTATTTCCCAACGTCTTAAATGGAAAATGCATGCTGTGAGATGCTGATTATTTATTATTAAGTGCAGAAGGAATGCAAGAATATGTCCCATGAGTAGCGTTTTCCTCTTAACATCTCTATTCTTCCCAATAGACTTATTATTTATTCATCAAACCATTTTAAATTAAGCCACCATTTGTTTCCCATTTAGAACAAACATTGTACTACTAACAGCGCTAGTGATATCATGCTCATGACCGTTACGCGTTCGCGGTCCCACGTGGAGCGCATTCTTACACGCAGAAGTACTGGGTCAGCGTCTAACCCACAAGCACAAAATAATCCCTTGATCCACGAGAGAGAATACAGGGCCAAGTTTCACAGAATAGCAGGTCACCTGACACAGAAGAGTGAGACCCTATGGAAGAGAGAGAGAGAGAGACAGAGCTCTGGCCTGTATCTTTGTCCTTGATCCCTCAATCTCATGTATCAAATGCATCATTATACAGGACAACGAGGACACACACACACACTCGAGCTAAACGCCACAAACACACGGGAAACACTCGACAATCTAATGAAAGCTCGAATGTTCTCATTTAAACGACTGAGCGATTGACTGGCTATTTTGAGCATATCTGCATTGACCTATAATGTTTTCTGATGGAGCTGCTCGAGTCGGGATAAACTGACAATCAGAGACTCACGAGTCTGAACAACTAAACCAAATAATATGTAATTTACAAGAGGTTCTGACAAAATGTTGATTGCTGCAGTCCATTTAAAACAATCATTTGTTTGAATGAATGATTCACTCATAAAGACTTGTGTTTTTTCTCAGTGTTTTGGAGCGGATCTCTTGAATGATGATGATTCAATGACAAATACATTTTTAACAGTCGCTTGTCGCCACCTACTGGTGTAAAGATGCAATTGATACAACCGTTATTTGAAGCGCCAAGTTCATTTCAAAAGGTGATTTATTCCATTTTGATTGCAACTGTAGACATCAGTGTTTATACCCGAACTAGAAAGTTTTATCCCAGATTTTCCGTGATTATTTAGAATTATTGTAACAGAAATAATGATCCTGTGTGGTTGAAAAGATTGTTTGTGAAGCTGTTCGTACACTGCCATTCAAACGTTTTTGCTTGGTAAGACAACGGTTTTCTATTGTAATAATCATAAATGTTTCTTGAGCATCAAATCATATTTTAATGATTTGTGGAGGATCATGTGACACTGAAGACTGGAGTAATGATGCTGAAAATTCAGATTTACATCACAGGAATAAATTACATTTTAAAATATATTCAAATAGAAAACAGTTATTTTACATTTTAATAATATTTCACAATATTACTGTTATTACCGATCAAAAACTTTGTATCTATACAACTGCTCGCAGATCTGAATGATCGCTGTGATCGAAAGTTTAATAGACAGCTGAATTGTCATTTAGGAATAATATTGCATGGGTGTTTGAATCGACGTTGCGATCTTTTAATGATTAATCGTGCAACTATAGTTTCTGATTGGCCGATGAACAGAAAGAAGTTATTTTTAAGTAAATATTGTGCATGTTTAATTAAATTCTGAATTCATTTGTATGACTGTTAAAGCTGAAGCGAGTAATTTGTTGGGGCGGGACTATGTGTTTGTTGCCCAATGGCAGGCAGGGGAAGTGTTCAGGAAACTTTATGAGGGAGCTATTTCTGTTTGTTTCCTCAACTAAGTCCTGTATTCGCCCGCCACCGCTGTGAAGGACGGCTCTCGCATTCTTTTACCAGATTAAACAAATCACTGAAGGGTGCTGGGGGGAGAAATCACCATGCCAACTCCCGAAACTCACACTGTAGCTAAAGGACTTAAAAATAAAAACACTAACTAACAAACAAACAGCTTAAATACTGATCTGGAGACATTTCATACTTCTCTTCTGCACACTATGAGCTTTCGAGAACCTTCCCAAGAAATAAAAGAAATGAAGCAAAACAAAGATACTAAAGATATAAAATAATAAAGATACTAAAATGTACCATGGCATTACCATGAGTTTTGGACATGGAACAATGGTAATATCTTTTGATTATTAAATAATAATAATAATAATAATAATAATAATAATAATAATAATAATACAAAAAATAGATATACCAGTCAAGCAGTTTTCAAACGTTTTGATTCCAAGGACCCATAACAATAAGAAAATGATAAAACATAAAAGGCAGCTAAATATTAATTTAAAAAAATTATTATACAGTACTAAAGCCAAAATAAAATTACTACAATATTTTTATTACAAATAAAAAATTATTATTACTACAAATATTATTAATTAAAAACAAACTGTAATAATAATAATAATATAAATGTATATGTTCTAGAATGGAATAAAGTTATGATTAAATTATATAATTACATAATATATATGTGCATAAAATTCAGCTTTGTGTATATATATATATATATATATATATATATATATATATATATATATATATATATATATATATATATATATATATATATATATATATATATATATATATATATATATATATATATATATATATATACATATATATATATATACATATATATATATACACATATATATATATATACACATATATATATATATACACATATATATATATACACATATATATACACATATATATACACATATATATACATATACATATACATATATATATATATATATATATATATTAGTCAAAATTATTATTATTAATAATAAAAATAATAATAATAATAATAATACAAATATAATTGCCAAAATAAAATATTAAAGTAATATGGGGAACAAATAAGTAAATAAACATTACTATATTTAGTAATATATTAGTATTGTAGTTCATTAAATATTGGTCGAAAGTACAACACATTTTTCACACTTTTTCCCCTCTGACAAAGTACATATTTGTATGGGAACCCAAGTGATTTATGACTCAAATTTTATTTAATAAAACACAACAAAACCCAAAACTTTTCAGCCACCCCAGTAAAACTGCAGGGAAGATGGCATTGGTAAGATAAACAGCCAGAAGAACTGTATACATTAAACAAAGATTAAAATGGCTTTAATTATTATAATGACGGAAGGGAGTGGATTTAATGTTCCTAAAAACAGATTTTAATCGAAGACAGAAATCAGGGCCTCAGTAAAGTTGTCTAGCGTTCAGTCAGCTGCCTTGAGCCTGCCAAACTGCATTACCCTAACAAGTCTACATCTAGAGCTTCCTAAAGGCGGGAGACTAGGGCCAGTGTTTTTACCAAGAAAAGGCACAGAGCGAGGCACAAACACAACCCTCCATTTAGGCTAGACGGGAAATTGTGTTTTGGTTGTGCCTTTGATCTCATGAAGAGATTAGACCAACAGGATTACAGCATAGACTTGACCAGTGAAACCACCGGCCAGGGTGGCCAGGTCGGCACGACAAAATCAGCTGAACTGCTCATTTTTTAAAATGCGTTCCGGGGGGTGTGTGTGTGTGGGGGGGTGTCGCTTAAACCCACGGACCTAACAAATAACCCGCAGCAACAGTATAAAAGTAGCCCAATTCCACGGGAAAACTGCAGACTTGGCAACACTGCGACAGGCCCAAAGTCACAGACCATGAGAGGGATAAGAATTACCAAACAATGCAAACTAAAGCGCAATCCCTTTGCCCCGCGTCTGTTTTGTCCACAAATAAGTGCTGTTATTAACCTACAAAACAAGTCTTACAAGCACAGCCAAAAATGAACACTAGCTGTGCACCAAATATGCATAAACATCGCCTTTGGCGAGGGAATAATGGACAACTTTTTTTAGACACCGCCATATGAGGCAGTTTAATTCAAACTCAAGAACGATAGACTCTCACTTATGTGAGCAAATCCAACAAAATGCAAACAAACTATTTACAAAACGAGTTCAGTGACTGTAGTGGAGCTAATAATGACTTTATGTGGAAAATTAATGATTTTAAGCGAGTTACGAAAATGGGGGGAAACAGCTACATTTTCAATTTATTTTCACACAAAATGTATTTAAATGTAAATCATGCCAAATACAGTTTTAGGGACAGTATGACATGTTTAAGCCTGGTAGTGCCAACTTGAATTTGGCAGGTAGTAAGAGATCGATATATTGCACAGGCCAATTAATCTGCCAATATTTGGCCATTTTGAGATTAACATCATCAGGCTATAACTGTGCCGATTGGCCGTTTAACAGAAATGGCAATCCACCAAGTGGCAGTCCCAAAATCTATATTATTAAAGGCTGTCAATAGATTAAAAAAATGTATCGTGATCAATCGCATACTTATCGTGAAATTGAGCCTACATCATTTATCTTTTTTAATGCTTTTGCTATATCCAGCAAAGTTGTATCAGATTATATTTTATATTATATATATATATATATATATATATATATATATATATATATATATATATATATATATATATATATATATATATATATATAAAAAAGTGCTGTCAAAACGATTAATCGTGATTAATCGCATCCAAAATAAAAATTTGTGTTTACATAATGTGTGTACTGTGTATAATTATTATGTATATATAAATACACACACACATGCATGTATATATTTAATGTTTAAAATATTTGTATTTATCTATAATATACATTTTATAAATATATATACACATGTAAAAATCTCTTAAATATATACATGAATGAGTGTGTTTTCATATATATTAATTACACACAGTACACATGCATATATTATGTAAACACATTTTTATTTTGGATGCGATTAATCGATTTGACAGCATATATATATATATATATATATATATAAAATATCTTAGGACAGTACTAAATAAATAAATAAATACCATGCAGTTAGAATGACTAACATTCAGCAAGCGGTGTGTAAACTTTTGAGAGCAACTGAGTATGTATATATACACATAAACGTTTATGTAAAATAAGATATTTTACATAAAAGATGTTTGCATATAGTCCACAAGACAAAACAAATAGCTGAATATCATATAAAAATACAATATATTATAAGTTTGTATATATCAATAATGTATGGAAGCTTGTTTCCGCCACAGAATGAAAAAAGAAAAAAAAGGTAATTTACTTTTTCCCTCAGAATTGTATGATATAAAGTCGCAATTGCGAGTTATGATTGCGAGATAAAAAGTCGCAATTATCGTTTAAATAGTTTTATTCTGTGACGGAAACAAGCTTCCATAATAATGGCCCGGTGGACCAGTATTAGCAAATTTGTGTGTAAAAAAAACTTCTTTTTTTTTTTGGCCTGCTTACTGCCTTCTACATAACACTTAACATTAATAAATGACTAATAAAAAAACAATGTGAAATCATAACTCATGTCATCCATCATCAAGCAACTCAAGTAAATCATGCTCTGCCGGCTGATCCGGTTAAACTGGTTAGTGTTCCCCTGCTAACCCAAACATCACTGACAGCAAAGCCACCTGTGACTCATGACAGCAAAAAGGGCGGAGTCACATTCCTGAGATGGTTACACCTGTCTCATGAAGCTCACCTGTTGTGTGGGAGGGGCTTCAACAGGTGTCAATGAAAAGACCCGCCCAACAGAAACTGTATCGGTGTGACAGCTGATCCCATTTACAGTTCACTTCCTAAAGTTTCTATGGGCTTTAAATGAATGGTGATGATGGTTAACTTAAAGTTCAACACAAGCAAAAACACCCTCCAACCGAGGCTGAGGAGTTTCATATTTATCATTCCTGTCATCAGTGTCTGTTTGCTACTGCAAAAACCATCTATGAATGTCAGCTCACACAGTCTCACACACACATTAACAGTTATAAAATACAGGGAAATATTTAAATCCTGAAATTCAGAGAAACTTTACATAACACATTTAAGAGATTTTACATAAGCACTTTCCCTTCTCTGACATATTTTTAGATAACTTATGATACTGTCATTGCAATGTTTTGTCAGCTTGTTTGTTTAAAAGCTGAGATGACAGACAAAATAAAAACGTTAAAATGACATTTAAAAGCTTTACTAAACCGACAGACTTTGAAAGCACTTCAGCTAATCACTTAACCGCATATTTGTGTCACTATCACACAAACAAATGAGATACATCTAAAAACAATACGTTAAATAACAAAACTAGAGTATTGCGGTTTAAAATAAAATGGTTAGATACAAAACTAAAGCGTCGTGTGTTAAATTTAAGCTGTGAAACTACCGCACAGCTCGGCTAGCGTTAGCGTGTTAGCATAAGTTGAGGAATCTCCGTTAGCTGAGGCTAAACGCGCGCGCACATTTATGACCTCGGGCATCGATTACACACATTTTAAGCTCTGGTTCAATTATATTTCATATTTGAGCTCTAACAACGGCTGACATTGTACCAGAAACGTTATTAAATGATCACAAACCTTATTAGAGGAAGCCCGGGCAGACATTTTGTTCCTTTAGCTGCTCGCGCTGAAGCAAGTTGAGGCTAAATGTTGTCGCCTCAAAGAAATAAATAAAAAACAGGAATACGTGGGCTTGATCAGCCCAGGAGAGATACAATCCGTGTGTTTCTTCCCCTCCGGCCCGTGTGTCGGGCTAAAGTGTGTTGTGGTCTCTTATAAGGATGAGCAGCAACATGTCAGATGAGCCCAAAGTTCGCCATGTACCGCCAGGGATCTCCTCTTATTGCTGATGAAGCGAATACATTTCGCAAAATATCTGAATGTGACGCGTCTGTCCCGCACGATTCGGGTGTATTCAACGCATTCCTGGTGTGTAATATCCGTTGGGAGGTGTGTTGGTACACCTGCGGGGAA